>NW_025409944.1:0-10060 GCF_002201575.2 Neomonachus schauinslandi
TGTTGGAGAGGTTGTGGAGAAAGGGGAACCCTCTTACACTGTTGGTGGGAATCAAGTTGGTACAGCCACTTGGGAAAACAGTGTGGAGGTTCCTCAAAAAAATAAAAAATAGAGCTACCCTATGACCCAGCAATTGCACTCCTGGGTATTTACCCCAAAGACACAGATGTAGTGAAAAGAAGGGCCATATGCACCCCAATGTTCATAGCAGCAATGTCTGCAATAGCCAAACTGTGGAAAGAGCCGAGATGCCCTTCAACAGATGAATGGATAAAGAAGATGTGGTCCATATATACAATGGAATATTACTCAGCCATCAGAAAGGATGAATACCCAACTTTTACATCAACATGGATGGGACTGGAGGAGATTATTGTAAGTGAAATAAGTCAAGGAGAGAAAGTCAATTATCATATGGTTTCACTTATTTGTGGAACATAAGGAATAGCCTGGAGGACATTAGGAGAAGGAAGGGAAAAATTAGCGGGGGGTGGGAATTGGAGGGAGAGCTGAACCATGAGAGACTATGGACTCTGAGAAACAAACAGGGTTTTAGAGGGGAGGGGGGAGGGGGAATTGGTTAGCCTGGTGATGGGTATTAAGGAGGGCACATACTGCATGGAGTACTGGGTGTTATATGAAAACAATGGATCATGGATCACCACATGAAAAACTAATGATGTATTGTATGGTGACTAACATAACATAATAAAATTTAAAAAAAACAAGAAAGAAAACACAGCTAAGTCTTCATGACCTTGTCTTTGGTAATAGATTCTTATATCTGATACCAAAAGCATGAACAACAGAAAAAGAAAGTGAACTTCATCAAAATTAAAAATTTTGGTGCATTAAAGTGTATTATAAATAATGTAAAAAGACAACCTACAGAATGGGAGAAAATATTTAGAAATTGTGTATCTGATAAGGGTTTAATTTTTAGATAAAGAACATCTATAACTTCACAATAAAAAGGCAAATAACCCAATTAAAAATGGGTAAATAATGGAATAGACATTTCTCCAAAGAAAATATACAAATGGCAAAAAGCACATGAAAAGATGTGCAACATAATTACTCATTAGGGAAATGCAAATCAATACTGTAATGATACACCACTTTGCACTTACTGAGAGAATTATAATTAAAAAAAAAATAGAAAGTAAGTATTGGAGAATATTGGAGAAATTGGAGCCCTGATACATTGCTGGTAGGAATGTAAATAATGCAGCCACTATGGAAAACAGTTTGGTGGTACTTCAAACAATTAGAATTGTTTGAATTAACAGAATTAACATACAACCCAGTAAATTCATTCCAAGGTGTATACCCAAAGAAAAGTAGGTACTCAAAGAGATACTTATATGCCAATGTTCTTTGCATTATTATTCACAATGGACAAAAGGTGGAAACAACCCAACTGTCCATCGACAGATGCAGTACAGAGATACGATGGAATATTATTCAGCCATGAAAAGGAATGAGTTTCCAATACATGCTACAATATGGATAAACTTTTAAAACATTATGCTAAGTGGAATAAACCAGACACAAAAAGGACACATATTATATCATTCCACTTGTAAGGAACATCTGTAATAGACCAATTCATAGAGATAGAAAGTATGACACAGGTAAAATGGATACAGAATTTTTGTTTGAGATTACATAAAAGTTCTGGAAATGGATAGTAGTGATGGTTGTACAACACCAGAAATGTACTTAATGCAACTGAAATGTACACTTAAAATGGTTAAAAGGGAAATTTTATGTTATATATATTTTAACACAATTTTTAAAAATTAATAATATACTATTTCAAAAACCACTGAATTGTATGGTATGTGAATTACATCTCAATAAAACTGTTTTTTTAAGTAAGCTCTATGCACAACATGGGGCTTGAACTTAGCCCTGAGATCAAAAGTCACATGCTGTACCAACTGAGCCATCCAGGTGCCCCTCAATAAAGCTGTTGTAAAAAAGATGCTTTTGGGGCACCTGGGTAGCTCAGTTGGTTAAGCATCCAACACTTATTTCAGCTCAGGTCTTGATCTCATTGTTGTGAGTTCAAGCTCCACACTGGGCTCCACACCCAGTGTGGAGCCTATTTTAAAAAAAAAAAAAAAAAAGATGCTTTTAAAAATCTTTAGGTAACTAAAAACCTTAGACTTATACTAAATTATGTTAATTGATTTCATTAAATACCTAGATCATTGTAAATGGGATAAAATACCAAAATATTAATTCCTAGACATAATTTTAAGGGTATATATATATATATGGATTTATTAATGAACCTGTTTATTTTTGCCAAGTGCAGAAACTGTATTACAAGGATATATTACTATATCCTTTATGTAACCATAAAATCTATGAGATGTTTATCTGTAAGTTTTGATAGTCTGCTATAAAATTCTAGTGTATGATAGTTCATAATTGTCCACTTCCTAGTTTCCTCCATGTAACAGCAATTACCAATTGTTAAAATTTATAATCAACATATTGTATACAAGGCATGCTGAATATGTTTTTATTAAGGAAAAGAGAATAGTTTTGTCCTAAAGTAAAAGAACTGGTTGTTCCAGAATGAGAAAGAAAAAGTGTAGGACAAACCTGAAAATTTGTAAAAGGTTCATTGACAGGGAATCTTGTTGTACAGGGAATTTTGTTGTGGTCTAAGCTAGCTAAGTTTGATAAATGTGTTTATATGATTTCTAAAAGAGCTTTAGTATCAAATATTATACTCATGCAAAACTAGAATTTGGTTTTTCCTTCTGTTAAATTGACACAATTTTATTAGATTATTGGTCTTCTCTTAATAAGAGGTTGTAAAAAGTTTTTATCTTCTGAGTAATCTGCTTTTTAGGCAAATAGGCTAGGTCTTATTAGGATAATTTCCCATGCTTTTTGTTGACTCTATAATATTCTTGATTGTTTAAGAAAACAAAATGTTCTCACTTTTAAAAGATCTAAGATTTTTTATAATCATGTTACTTCCTATATTTACTCTTAAAATCTTCCCCTGTCACTTGGGTAGCCAAATATTCTTTTACACTGACCCATGATCCCATTTAATTATTTAAATGTCCTGACAACTTATGACATTTTGCCTTCCTCAAACTGAATCCTAAATGTTATCTTTTATACCTAAAACTGTCTTTGCATTTCCCAGAAGGTCCCTGGAAAATCACAAAAGATTTGTTCCTTCACCTTGTAAAAAGAAAGTTGCTAGCAGTAATTAAGTTTATTTGATGTTTTGAGCTACATTAGAAGCACTGCAAATCAGAAGAGACACTTAGCCTTTCTTAGGATAAATATGTATGGGTAAAAATGTTATTAAGATAAATATTTAATAATAAATTAATAAATTAAATGAAGTTCCTAGATATTTATCAATGCCTTTGCTGCCAATGATACTTCTACTTATCAGAGTCCTAGTGCTGCTTTTCTTGATACTAAACAACAGCAGTATAACGTTATTAATGATAATTTCAATTTTTTTTAATGTTAACCTGATCAAATTTTACTTCTCAAACGTGAATCCAGCATGTTAGAGAGAGAATTTACATCACTTACCTATGGTATTTTATTAATACAAAGATGTTTAAGACATGCTCCAGAGCTGATATTCTTTACTTGATATTCTTGATATATTCCTGGGTATAATCTAAATAATTTCTTGATGTATTCATGGTATATTATATCTCAGGAGTATTACATGTTACATTTGAAGATTTTTTTCTCTGTAAACATTATACTCATCCATTTTCATAAGTTAGATACCCACTTTTCTTTGAAAATAGGGCTAATCATTATGTTTATAGATTTTTTTTGTCCAAAACTTTTTTGGATTGCATTTTTCATGCCTTAAAACAAGCAAACTTCCTGGTTAATCTCATTATTTTTATAATGAGCTCATATCAGATCATTCATTTTGAAAATTATCAATAATAAGTTAACCATAGTTATTTTGTCTTTTGTCATATAGAGCACAGCTTTTGTTTCATTCTGAGGCTTCCCTGAAAGTGCCTGCCATCAGCTACAGGCCAGAATGTTTGTCTTTGACAAAGAGCTGTCTGAGAGACCCACAGAAAAGAACTATAATAGCTGGGTATTCTTGGGTACAGGCTTCTGATGACATCACTATAACAACTTTAAAACCATACCAGTGGCTAGAGTCAGGATTTCAGAACTCTAGTGGAAAAACAGATGGGTTCATGAGACAGGTAACCCAAATCAAATGGAACAAGAATTAATTACATAGGACTGAATGAACTGATGAATGATGATTACAGGGTTTGTTAGGAATACTGCTGGTACTTTAATGTTCTATTTCTGCATGTAAGCTATCTCTACCTCATGACAATTTAGTAGACTACAGTTTTGTAAAAAGAATGAAACATTTATCTTTCTATCCCTGCCTGATCCCTCTATTAATCCAGAAACTCTTACTGAGTATTCTTATTTTCATGGCAATATTAGTTATTTGCACAGATTCAATGAGTCCATCTTTCTTATTAACAGGATGTATTTGGAAACAGTGGTTATGCAACGGAGGCTTTGTCTAGAATTTCATATTTGAGAATGAAGTTCATTTAAGGAGCTACAACTAGACACCTTTAAGGAGCTAAGGTTGATTTTATGGAACAAATGCTTAAAAAGCCCTCTTGGGAAAACGGCCTGGTACCTGGATCACAAGGTTTCTAGCCTTACAAATAAGTAAGGAAAATCACTTCCTGACAGGCCAAGGAATCTCAGGATGTTTTGGTGATCTCAAGAAAAGGATTCACTCAGGATTGAGGAGGAAAGATGGCAGAGGAGTAGGGCACCCTATTTCAACTGGTCCCCGGAATTGAGCTGGATATCTACCAGACCACTCTGAGCACCCACGAAACCAGCCTGGGATGTAAGATGATCTGGATCTCTACAAACAGAATATCGCAGGCGGTTGGTTTTGAGGTACGAAGCAGGGAGCCGTGATTCTGCGGGCAGATATTGGAGGATAAATGGCAAGGGAGGGTGCCTGGCTGTGGGGATCCTACACCGCCAGTGAGCAACAGCCTCGCGTGCTGGGGACGGGGCACAGACTTGCAGACCAGTAGTGGCGGGGAAAGGACTTTAGGGCAGCCCCTGGGGCGGAAACCCAGAGCAACGGGGTTGCATGTGCGAACTGGTAGTGGCTGGCGGTTTTAGAAGCACAAAGGGCAGAGACGGACCCCAACCTGGAGGCAGGACTGGGAGCACTGCAGAGGGGCATACAACCCAGTACGCTGCAGTTTATAGCAGCACGGACAGAAACGGAGACAGTGTGGCCTGGAGAGCTCACTGAAGAACAGATTGCGATCTCTCTGCTCTGAGGCAGAGGGTTGGAAATGCTCTCTTCTGCTCTGACTCGTGGAAGAGACGCGGAAAGCCACCAGGGAAAGCCGCCAGAGAACAAAAGCCCCCAAAACTGATTCCCACTGAGCCCATCCCCCGCCACAGGGGGCAGGGCAACTCTGCCCAAACAGGGTTGCCTGAGTAACAGTGTGGCAGGCCTGTCCCCCAGAAGATAGGCTGGGAAAACAAGAGGCCAGCAACCCTAAGGTCCCAAGAAAACAGGTGCATCTTGCTTGGGTTCTGGTCAATAATTTGGACTCTATACATTCCCTCAAACACCCATCAACAGAATGACTAGGAGGAGGAACCCCCAAAATAGAAAAGACTCAGAGATCATGACTTATGCTGCAGATTGACAAATGGATGCAGATATAACCAAGATGTTGGAGATGGAATTCAGGCTAGCAATTGTGAAGACAATGGCTAGAATGGAGAAATCAATTAATGGCAACATAGAGTCTCTAAGGGCAGAAATGAAAGATGAATTGGCAGAACTTAAAAATGCTATCAATGAGACCTAATCCAATCTACATAATCTAACAGCTAGGGTAAGCGAGGGAGAAGAACAAATAAATGACCTGGAAGACAATATAATAGATAAAAAGGGAAAAGAGGAGGCCAGGGAAAAACAACTCAGAATCCATGAAAATAGAATCAGAGAAATAAGTGACACCATGAAGCATTCCAATGTCAGAATAATTGGAAGCCCAGAGGGGGTGGAGGGAGAGAGAGGACTAGAAAATGTATTTGAGCAAATTGTAGCTGACAACTTCCCTAATCTGGGGAATGAAACAAACATTTGCATCCTAGAGGCAGAGAGGACCCCTCCCAAGATCAAGGAAAACAGGCCAACACCCCGGCATGTAATAGTAAAACTTGCAAATCTTAGAACCAAGGAAACCATCTTAAGGGCAGTTAGGGGGAAGAGATTCCTTATGCACAGAGGGAGGAACATCAGAATAACGTCAGACCTATCCACAGAGACCTGGCAAGCCAGGAGGACCTGGCAAGATATTTTCAGTGTATTAAATGAGAAGAACATGCAGCCAAGAATACTTTATCCGGCAAGGCTGTCATTTAGAATGGATGGAGAAATGCAGAGCTTCCACGACCAGCAGAAACTGAAAGAATATGTGACCACTAAGCCGGACCTGCAAGAAATATTAAGGGGGGGGTTCTATAAAAGGAGAAAGACCCCAAGAGTGATATAGAACAGAAATTTACAGAGACAATCTATAAAAACAACGTCTTCACAGGCAACATGATGACAATTAATTCATATCTTTCAATAATCACTCTCAACGTGAATGGCCTAAATGCTCCCATAAAACGGCACAGGGTTGTAGACTGGATAAAAAGACAGGACCCATCCATATGCTGCCTACAAGAGGCACATTTTGAACCTAAAGATACATCCAGACTGAAAGTGAAGGGATGGAGATCCATCTTCCATGCCAGTGGACCTCAAAAGAAAGCTGGGGTAGCAATTCTTCTATCAGACAAATTAGATTTTAAACTAAAGTCTGTAATTAGAGACACAGAAGGACACTATATCATTCTTAAAGGGTCTATCCAACAAGAAGATTTAACAATTGTAAATATCTATGCCCCCAACGTGGGAGCGGCAATCTACATAAGCCAACTGTTAACCAAAATAAAGAGTCATATTGATAACAATACGATAATTGTAGGAGACCTCAATACTCCACTCTCAGCAATGGACAGATCATCTAAGTAGAAAATCAACAAGGAAACAAGAGCTTTGAATGATACACTACATCAGATGGACTTCATAGATATATACAGAACATTCCACCCTAAAACAACAGAATACTCATTCTTCTCGAGCGCACATGGAACTTTCTCCAGAATAGACCACATACTGGGTCACAAATCAGGTCTCAACCAATACCAAAAGATTGAGATTATTCTCTGCATATTCTCAGACCATAATGCTTTAAAACTGGAACTCAATCACAAGAAAAATTTGGCAGAAATTCAAACACTTTGAAGCTAAAGACCACTCTGCTCAAGAATGTTTGGGTCAACTAGGAAATCAAAGAAGAACTTAAACAATTCATGGAAACCAGTGAGAACGAAAACACATCAGTCCAAAACCTATCGGATACTGCAAAGGCGGTCCTAAGGGGGAAATACATAGCCATCTAAGCCTCACTCAAAAAAATAGAAAAATCCTGAATTCACCAACTAACTCTACACCTTAAAGAACTAGAGAAAAAGCAACAAACGATGCCTAAGCCATGCATTAGAAGAGAAATAATTAAGATTAGAGCAGAAATCAATGAATTAGAAACCAGAAACACAGTAGATCAGATCAATGAAACTAGAAGTTGGTTCTTTGAAAGAATTAATAAGATCCATAAATCACTGGCCAGAGTTATCCAAAAGAAAAGAGAAAGGGCCCAAATTAATAAAATTATGAATGAAAGGGGAGAGATCATGACTAACACCAACGAAATAGAAACAATTATTAGAAATTATTATCAACAACCATATGCCAATAAACTGAGCAATCTGGATGAAATGGAGGCCTGCCTGGAAACCTATAAGCTGCCAAGACTGAAACAGGAAGAAATCGACAACCTGAATAGGCCAATAAACAGTAACGAATTTGAAGCACTGATCAAAAACCTCCCAAAAAACAAGAGTCCAGGGTCTGAGGGATTCCCTGGGGATTTCTACCAAGCATTCAAAGAAGAAATAATAACTATTCTACTAAAGCTGTTTCAAAAAATAGAAACAGAAGGAAAACTTCCAAACTCATTCTATGAGGCCAGCATTACCTTAATCCCCAAACCAGGCAAAGGAGAATGTCAGACTGATATCCCTGAGGAATATGGATTCCAAAAGCCTCAACAAAATCCTAGCTAATAGGATCCAACAATACATTAAAAGGATCATCCACCACGACCAAGTGGGATTTATCCCCGGGATGCAAGGGTGGTTCAACATTCGCAAATCCATCAATGTGATAGAACACATTAATAAGAGGAGGGAGAAGAACCATATGGTCCTCTCAATTGATGCAGAAAAAGCATGTGAAAAAATACAACATCCTTTCCTGATTAAAACGTCAGAGTATAGGGATAGAGGGAACATTCCTCAAGTTCATAAAATCCATCTATGAAAAACCCACAGCAAATATCATCCTTAATGGGGAAAAGCTGAGAGCCTTTCCCTTAAGATCAGGAACACGTCAAGGATGCCCACTCTCGCCACTACTGTTCAACATAGTACTAGAAGTCCTAGCAACAGCAATTAGACAACAAAAAGAAATAAAAGGTATTCAAATTGGCAAAGAAGAAGTCAAAGTCTCTCTTTTCACAAACAACACGATACTTTATGTGGAAAACCCAAAAGACTCCACCCCCAAATTACTAGAACTCATACAGCAATTCAGTAATGTGGCAGGATACAAAATCAATGCACAGAAATCAGTTTCTTTCTTATACACGAACAATGCAACTGTAGAAAGAGAAATTAGAGAAATGATTCCATTTACAATAGCACCAAAAACCGTAAGATACCTTGGAATAAACCTAACCAAAGAGGTAAAGGATCTATACTCTAGGAACTACAGAATACTCATGAAAGAAATTGAAGAAGACACAAAAAGATGGAAAAATATTCCATGCTCATGGATCAGAAGAATAAACATTGTTAAAATGTCCAAGGTACCCAGAGCAATCTATACCTTCAATGCCATCCCAATCAAAATTCCAATGACCTTTTTCAAAGTGCTGGAACAAACAATCCTAAAATTTGTATGGAATCAGAAAAGACCCCGAGTCACCAAGGAAATGTTGAAAAAGAAAAA
Source organism: Neomonachus schauinslandi (assembly GCF_002201575.2). NCBI lineage: Eukaryota > Metazoa > Chordata > Mammalia > Carnivora > Phocidae > Neomonachus > Neomonachus schauinslandi. The sequence goes on from NW_025409944.1 coordinate 9,221, forward strand.
CAAAGCTGGGGGCATCACGTTGCCCGATTTCAAGCTATACTACAAAGCTGTGATCACCAAGACAGCATGGTACTGGCACAAAAACAGACATATAGACCAATGGAACAGAATAGAGAACCCAGATAGGGACCCTCAACTCTATGGTCAAATAATCCTTGACAAAGCAGGAAAAAACATGCAATGGAAAAAAGACAGTCTCTTCAATAAATGGTGCTGGGAAAATTGGACAGCCACATGCAGAAGAATGAAACTCGACCATTCTCCAACACCATACACAAAGATAAACTCAAAATGGATGAAAGACTTCAATGTGAGACAGGAATCCATCAAAATCCTAGAGGAGAACATAGGCAGTAACCTCTTTGACATCGCCCACAGCAACTTCTTTCAAGATACATCTCCAAAAGCTAGTGAAACAAAAGCAAAAATGAACTTTTGGGACTTCATCAAGATATAAAGCTTCTGCACAGCAAAGGAAACAGTCAACAAAACAAAGAGGCAACCCACAGAATGGGAGAAGATATTTGCAAATGACACTACAGATAAAGGGCTGGTATCCAAGATCTATAAAGAACTTCTCAAACTCAACACCCAAAAAACAAATAATCAAGTCAAAAAGTGGGCAGAAGATATGAAAAGACACTTCTCTGAGGAAGACATACAAATGGCTAACAGACACATGAAAAAATGTTCATCATCATTAGCCATCAGGGAAATTCAAATCAAAACCACATTGAGATACCACCTCACACTAGTTAGAATGGCAAAAATGGACAGGGAGAGAAACAACAAATGTTGGAGAGGTTGTGGAGAAAGGGGAACCCTCTTACACTGTTGGTG
>NW_025409945.1:0-10055 GCF_002201575.2 Neomonachus schauinslandi
GGGTGTGTGTGTGGGTGGGTGTGTGTGTCCGTGGGGTGGGTGTGTGTGTGTGTGTGTGGGTGTGTGTGTGCGTGTCCGTGGGGTGTGTGTGTGCGTCCGTGTGTGTGTGTGTGTGTGTGTGTCCGTGTCCGTGTCCGTGTCCGTGGCAGCTGCTCATCCCCGGAGGGACCCTGGCTCCTGAGGAAACTGCTGAAATGCCCTGTCCCTGCGGCTTCCCCGTCTGGCCCTTGGTTCCGGCTGAGTTTCGGGGCCCTTCGCTAATCGCCTGGGAACAGAAATGCAGACGGCTGCCAAGGGCAGAGAGGCACCGATGCCGCACGCTCAGGAAGGGAGGGCTTGGTGGCAGCCTCAGGGGAAGAGGAACCAGCAGGAGCAGGGCGGAGGCCCGGGGTGCGGGGGTGCTCCCGCGAGCCGGCGGTGTGTCCCAGCTGGAACAGAAGGGTCTAGTGACGAAGGATGGAAACGACGCTGCTTGGGAGGGGGAGAGAGAGCAGATCAGCAAAGGCCTTGGGTGCCAGGCTAGGAATCCAAGCGCCGACGCTGAACGGGGCGTGCTCGCATCCCGTACACGAAGGACGGGGTGGGGGGTGTTAGGAGGGAAGGTCAGCCAGACGGGGGCGGGCACAAGGCTCCTGTAGCAGAGCGCAGAGCGGGGAACACGGTCCGAGTGGGGCCGAGCTGGCCGCTAGGATGGCAGTGGGACTAATAAGCTTGAGAGGACGGGATGAGCGGCCCGTCTCCGGCTGGGCCGCGTGTCGAGGCGGCTGTGTGTGCTTCCAGTGTTTCACCGTCGCTGGGGGCTCTAGGGGGGGGGGGGGGGGTACGAAGAGCGTCACCGAGAAACCTGGGCTGGGGTTTCTGGGAACACTCGGGCTGGAAATGACAGAGACTTGTGGTGGGTACGGACAAGGTGACAGGGAGCTTTGTGGAGGAAAGAGCCCTGGGGCACAGCACGGTCTCCCAGGAAGACCCAAGGAAAGGAGGCCTCATGGGGGAACTAAGAAACAGCCAGAGCTGGAGGGACTGTCCTGGGGTTCAAGGAAGGGGCCAAGGACATGCCCCCCCCAAGGATGCAAATAATTTGATATAGCCTTGGCTATCTATCTCCATGTCACTCTTGGTATGAATGCCCACCTCCCTGTCATCTGGACCTCCAGGCGACAGCAAGTGGCACCTCTGGGGCTGGCATCTCTGACCCAGTGAGCTCTGGAAATTTCTCTGGCAAGCCCCTCTCCTTCTGCCCAGGCTCCGCCCTCCGGCAGGCTCCCACACTGCCCGTCCTATGCTCCATCAGGGGCTGGGCCAGTGCTTAGTTCCCGCAGCACGACTACGACCAGCCTGTAACTGTGACAGTCTTCCTGAGGGCAGGGCCGCCAGCTGGGATGCGCGCGCGGACAACGCTCCTGCGGGAGGCCGGGGCCTAGACAACCCCCCCACCCCGCCCAGGCTCCGGAGCCTCTCTGTGCCCTGTGACTCTTTCACATCAGTGAGGTCTTGCACCATGGCCAGGCGCTGCTCTGTGTCGCAGCCCCGGTTGGCATCAGCCAGGGGACACGGCGCCGTGTGGGGCCGGGTGGCACCACGTGAGCTCACCTGAATGACAGCGTGTGGGACTTCAGAATGGTGCCGTCGGGCTTTCGGCCTTGGCGGGGCCCCTGCAGGGTCCGTGCGTGGGTCCCCACACATCCATGCTCTCCAGAGTGGCACTGGCGGGACGAACAGTGTGCTCCTAAAACTACCTACGGCAGTGAGGCCCCCGCTCACTTGTTTAACCATTTAGTTCTTGGGTGATGGGAACCCCTCCGATTCCACATCCCCTGTTGGACTGTCATTTCAGTTTGGCTTTTTAAGGTGAAGTCCACAGAACAAGGGAGTAAATGAGTTTAAAACTCACAGTGCAAGCTCTACCTCGATAAAGCTGTTATTTAAAGAAAAAAGATGTGACTACTCTTCAACTTGGGGGAGTGCTTACTTTGGGGGTAGGAAGCAACTGTAGGAGGAAAGAGAGAAGTCAGGAGCCTAGGGGAAAGAGCAGCAGAAAGTAGATGTGTGTGGGAGACCTCGGGCTGCTTCCCCCACCTCAGTCAAGGGGGCCCGTTTCTGCCCGGACTCAGGGCACACCTGCCTGGTGTTGAACATTTTGAGGATGGAGTCTTCGCGGAGTCACTCAACAAAGGCGGCCGAGGGACTGAGGTGGCCCTGATCCCTTGGCAGCCCGTGTAAGCAACTGAAGCCAGAGCCGAGGCGCTCGAATCCCAGAAAAGGAAACTTGAGAACCAGCCATCCTAAACAGCCCAGTAGGCCTTCCCAAATAAGACGGCTGCTTCAGTTAGAGCCTGTTACATAGGGTCTGAGCTGGGCTTCCGGGTCTGCTAGCCGGCGTCCCTGGGGCCCCTCGCACTACTTTCAAGCTGGTGCTGCCCCACTGCAAGGGAGTGTATGCCCAAAGACATCTTCACAGTTCGTGAAACATTTTAACGTGCCTCAGTTTTCCTCGTACCAGGCGTTAAATAGGGGGATGTTAGAGCGTGCCAGAAGCTCGTGCCAGGTGGCTAGGCGGGAGAGCACCTGGGCCTGTGCTTGGAGTGGTTCTTGTGGACGAGGCACGAGTGTGCATGGGGGCTTCTGGCCCAACATGTCAGGCTCGAAGCGCCCCCCCCCCCGCCACTGCCCACCAGCATAGCTCACTTTTACCTCTTTTACATGTTCAATTTTATTGAAGAAAAGCTCTGTTCCCAAAAAGTTGAAAAGCCACGCTGGGTACCTTGAACACGGGTTGGCTTCATACAGGCATCCCTCGCGTTATTGGACTTCATTACACACGGAAGGGTTGCGGCAATCCTGTGCCCAGCAGGTCTGTCGGCGCCATTTTTCCCAAAGTACTTGCCTGTTTCGTGTCTGTCACATTTTGGTAATTCTTACAACATTTCAACCTGTTCCGTTATTCTGTGTGTCGTGGTGACCAGTGCTTTGGGGTGCCCCAAACCGCACATATGTAAGATGGCAAACTTAACTAATACATGCTGTATGTGGTCTGCCTGCTCCCCAGACTGGCCATTCCCCCCACCCCCATCTTCCTCCCTCGGGCCTCCCTATTCCCTGAGACACCAAAGTATTGAAATCAGGCCAATTACTAACCCTACAATGGCCTCTAAGTGTTCAAGGGGAAGGAAGAGTCACGCGTCTCTCACTTTCAACCAAAAGCTAGAAGTGACCAAGCTTAGTGAGGAAGGTAGGTCGAGAGCCCAGACAGGCCGAAAGCTAGGCCTCTTGTGCCAAACAGCCAAGGAGTGAATGCACAGGAAAGTTCTTAAAGGAAATGAAAGGTGTTAGTCCAGTGAACACACAAGTGATAAGAGACAGTTGTAGTGCTCTGGACAGAAGGGCAAACCAGCTGGAATGTTCCTTTAAGTCAAAGCCTAATGCACAGCAAGGCCCTAACTCTCTTCAGTTCTGTGAAGGCTGAGAGGTGAGGAAGCTGCAGAAGGAAAGTCTGAAGCTAGCAGAGGTTGGTTCGTGGGGTTTAAGGAAAGAAGCCGACGCCATAACATCAGAGTGCAAAGTGAAGCAGCACGTGCTGATGGAGAAGCTGCAGCAAGTGATCCAGAGGATCCGGCTCAGGTGACTGGCAGACAACAGATTTCCCATGTAGAAGAAACAGCCTTCTACTGGAAGAAGATGCCCCTTAGGACTTTCACAGCTAGAGAGGAGAAGTCAATGCCTGGTTTTAAAGTTGCAAAGGGCAGGGTGAGTCTCTTGTTAGCAGCTGGTGCCTAAAAGGGCTACTGATAAAGCAGTAGTGCCAGTACTGGAGAGGATTACGTCCATTTCGGAAAGAAGTTCTCTGGGTAAAGTGCCCTCGACCAGCACGGCGTGCTGCAGAGAAATCCTGAGTGAAGGGAAGAGTCAGCGATGCAACGAACTTCATTGCTGATCAGCCAGCAGCCAGCATCAAGCCCAGACCCTCCACCAGCTGGAAGACTGACTCCACTCAAAGCTCAGATGATGGTTAGCAGTTTTTAGCAATAAAGTCTATTTTCTTGAAGGTCGGGACCTTGTCTTTTCTGGACCTAATGCTCTTGCACACTTAACAGACTACAGTATAATGAGAACTTTGCACTGGGAAACCCCAAAATTAATTTGACTCGCTTTCTTGTGATGGTCTGGAACCAAACCACAGTATCTTGGAGGTATGACTGGACCTTCAAGGGAACCATGGAACAGACCTGCCTTAGAGCATGTTAGGAAGTCGGAGGTGACCGGGGAGCCCTGACGACAGCTGGGGCAGACGTGCTCCCAAAAGAAAGCTCCGTGAGCCCTGTCCACCCGGGACAGCGGAGCTGCCCTTGGTTCACCAGCAGGCCTGGTGCTCACCGGTCCCTGATGCGAAGCTGCTGCTGGGCGGCGCACTCAGGAAGCGCCTGTGAAGGCCTCAGGCCGCCAGGCCAGGAATGGTCCGCAGGGGGCGCTCTCCACAGGCCTGCCCTGCGGAGCCCTGACCACCGCTAGAAGGCAATGTTCACGTCTTTGTGGAGTTACTAAGAAGAACGGATTCCTTTGAAGGGTGGGTAAGAAAACCCAGCCTAGTCTGGAGCAGCCCATCCATAAGCGCAGGGGCAACAGGGAGTGAGAGACGGCTGAAATCGGCTTCTTTGAATGTCTTTAGAAATGCAAACGCTTCTGTAAGTATGAATGCCCTTGCAATAAAAGCAAAAGCACTGACCGACTTCAGCCGGGGCGGCCTGTGTGAGCCCGCCCCCCAGGCGGACCTGAGACCCTCCAGCTCTTCCTTGCAGTACGGAAAGTGAGACTGAGTGTGCAGGTCCTCAGCACCGCCTGAAAAAAACAAAAGCCAAATTAGATTTCCGGCGTGTCGCCCACAAGCTCTGTGGGTGCATGTTCTGAAAATATGAGTACCATGACATGCCGTTTTTGGAACAGCCTTTACACGTTCTGTGCACACTGGCAGTCAAGGCAGGTTAGGAAGTAAAGTGAAGCCAGAGCATGCCATTCTTCCTGAGGCTGGCCATGGCCCCGTGTGCGGAACAGGATGAAGAGCGGCCGTGTGCGCAGAGCTGCTGTGAATCTTCCAGATGAGAAACTGGAGAGGGAGATGGGAAATGTATCTGACACTGTGCCTTCAGCTTGTGTTCAGGGCTATTTTAGACTGCTACCTAATGCGTTCAGTGATTTCTCGGGACTGGGAAACCAGGGAAGTTCCTTTTGAGAAAGGGCTTCCTGTTGCACTTGTAACTGTACCACGCACACGTCGTATAGAGTAAAGGCCCGTGAAAGCAGCCCGCCACTCGGCACGGTAAGTATGGGAAAGAGCGGCAGGGAGGCAACCACCACGACTTCGCTCTGCAACCTTGGACCAGGGAGATCACGGCTGGGGGAGCCAGCTCCTGAGAGGGGGACCTGCACAAAGTCCCTGAGGTGGCTTTGGGCAGTCACATTCTCCATCGTGCAGCTCTAGAGAGCATGATGGCCCCGGCCCAGCCCTCGCTTCTCCTCTCCCTTGTCACTTTGCCAGTCGCTCTGGTGGCCCAGGCGGTGCCGGGAATCAGTGTCCAGCCAGAGCTGTGGAAGCATTTTGTCCCCAGGTGCTGCACCCTGCCCCCCTTGGTGATGATTCTTTTTCCTTCTCGGCTCAGTTCGTGTTCCTCACCTACGTGCTGGGAGTGGCCTGGCTGGGTGTGTTTGGCTTCTCTGCCGTGCCCGTGTTTATGTTCTACAACATCTGGTCAACTTGTGAGGTCATCAAGTCACCCCAGACCAACGGCACGGCCGCTGTGGAGCAGATCTGCGTGGATATCCGACAATATGGTACCGTCTCCTTTCGTTGCCCCGCTGAACCTCTACCCTCTTGTGCAGTTGTCTGCACCTTAGCGATTACATGGGTGGCTTTTTAATCATTGTGATCGCTGTCATACGTTCTTCTGTTGGAATAGTACGTACTCTTAACGTATGCTCTGTTTTCTGGAAGGAAAGATCACTTAGGCTCTTACTTGAAAATGCAACCAAAATTTGCATTACAACTATGTAGTAGAGGACACTTTTTGTACTGTATTATTATCAAGGAGCAGTGCATTATAACCAGACTTCTGGACATCAAAAGATTACAGATTTATTTTTTCAATTTCTTTTCAGTTTTGTACCATTCAACTCTTTATCCAAAATATTGTATATACACTGTAGTCCAATTAATTTCCATGTCCCACTCTTCAAATCCGGTCTTTTAAAATGACCAACTGCTTAAACTTCATCTGTCCTGGAAACCACAACAAAATCCAGACATATTTTAAAGTCATCAGACTGAACTCTATAAAAGCCGACTGTTGGAAACCCCTTCAAACCTATTTTCTAATGAATGGGATACTCGCAATAGGCAGCTAACGTTGGTTCATTTTGACAAGGCACAGAAGGGGCCATTGCTCCTCCTGCCAATTAAACGGAGAGGCAGCCTCCTAAGTAAGGAGTTTAATGAGTGCTTCTCGCCAAGATGCTAGGGAATCGTGTTCCTGGCAGAAACAGCGAGGCGGGAGGTGGAAAGAACTTTTCATTAAAATTAAAGACAAGATTTCTCGGGAGAGAGGACTATTTCATTTGTGATTCTTGTTTTTCCCATGTGGCTTGGCTTCAACGTCTTCTCTTACAACCTAATGAGAGACTTGCCCAGGACTGCCCATTGGAGTACTGTTTTAGCCTCACTGGTGGTTTGAAAACAGAGCATAAAGATGATTTTTTAAAGTATTTGTAAATATCTAGATGTATATAATTTCCTTATTAAATATTTTCACTAAACACTTTGGGCTATCAGTGATCCTAGTTTTAAGTGTTCTATATTTGAAATCACTGGTTTCACTGACCCCCATGAGGACTTGTCATTTCCCATTCTCCTAAAGCATCTCTTGGCCCATGTAAGGGATAAGGGACTTTTTTTAAGATTTATTTATTTATTTGGCAGAGAGAGGGAGGCACAGTGAGAAACAGGCTTCCTGCCGAGCAGGGAGCCCAATGCGGGGTTCGATCCCAGGACCCTGGGATCATGACCTGAGCTGAAGGCAGACGCCCAACAACTGAGCCACCCAGGCGCCCCGGGGATAAGGGACTTTTTAAAGAAAGCCTTCCTTACCTCCGGGGAGAAGAGTAACTCGAGCTGTGTTTAATCTTTAAAAGCACACACCTACTACATGGTGACACGGAGAACAGCAACCCGGTGGGCCATGGCGTGGTAGAGAGGAGTTAGGGTTCCAGTGGAAGACACGGGGTAGGGGGGATGGACTCCACAGTGTTTCCCTTTTTAAATTTCCAATTGGATTTTCAATCCCAATGAAAATGAATATAAAAGACCTACAAAATCCAAATTACCTATAGACTCCCCATTTCGGGACTTTAGTAGGAAGTCCACAGACTGGGAAATGCTGTGGGGGGGGGGGGGGGGTTCTACACCTTTAATTTTTACAAATAGGAGGTCAACTAAAGCGAGCACAATTGGTAGGGAAAACAAATCCGGTCTTAAGGCTCTTATGGACTAGTTGACTTTGCTCTCGTGCTGCTGTCTAAGGAGAACTTCTTACTAATTCTAAACAGCCTGGTCTGCAGAGGGCAGGGCTGTCAAGTGTGGATGAGGACCAGCGAGAGCACGGGGCACTGTGGGGGCCACTAATAACTAACATTCTGTTGGGATTCACTTCACAGGTATCATTCCTTGGAATGCTTTCCCTGGGAAAATCTGTGGCTCCGCCCTTGAGAACATCTGCAACACCAATGAGGTAAATAAACCCTTCGCCTGTCAGGGCCTGGACACGGTCCCCTGGCAAAGCAGGCTGAGGAAAGGGCCCTCTGAGGTAGAAAGAACAGGAGATGGTGCAAATGCTAGTAAGGGAAGCTTTTCTTTGCAGACTTTTTAGATCAAACAGTCTGTCTTTACCCACATTCATGCATTTTTTTACCTAGAAAATGCCCCCTTTCCCATGGTCCAGCCGGTTCAGTGAGGATCCTTAGCACTCAGAGAGCTTTCTCCTTGGGCGATAATTTGAGAGTGGTCCTAGTCTCATCCATCTGAAAATACATGTAGATTCTTTTTCACCTTCACATAGCTTTTCAAAGTAGGACATTTATCACAGAACAAATGCAGGTTCATTTTCATGGAAAAGATCCCCTTGAATTTGTATAGAAGCCCAGTTTCTCTAAATCTAATCACAGTTGATCACTGCTTCACTCTTAACTAGCAGAATATCCTAACCCACTTTGGTTTGAAATCAGACCTCAGACTATTCTTTAGGCATTGGTTTGTAACTGTTCATAAAAGAACATTTTTTTTAAGTGCACTAGTGGGAGCTTGCATACTTAAGAGAATCTGAGCCTGCTTTGGGAAAGCAGTGAGTTACTGAAATGTCAGCCAGTTTGCGTATCCGTACCAGGGCCTGGTTCCAAGCAGGGGCTCCCAAAGGTGACGGCACAGAGCAGTCAGCGAGGAGAATTATCCTCACGGCGGAGGCCTGGCTACTGCCACTTACTTGGTCACGGGTCCAGCCCGGGCATCAGGAAGCTTTAGAAGTGCCCCCGTCAGGGGCAGGCGGTGGGCAGCCGGGGCGTGCACACAGGACGGGGGGACGCCCGTTCCTTCCACAGCCAATGCTCACCTGTGCCCTGTTCTTCCCTAGTTCTACATGTCCTACCACCTGTTCATCGTGGCCTGCGCCGGAGCTGGTGCCACTGTCGTCGCCCTGGTGAGTAGCAACGGCCCCGGGCCCGGCCTAGCGCAGCTCCCCGCTCGAGGCTCCAGCGCCAGATTTGCCTTCCGGCCATACCGTCCGGAGCGCAGCCCTGGCTCCGTCTGGGCTGGAGCGCAGGCAGTCCCGGTTGCCTGTCTGGGCCCGGAGGGATCTGGATTCTGTGGGAAGAAGAGAGGGCAGCTGAAGCTGGGCCGCCCGTTACCCAGGCCTGGCCTAGGCCAGGGGTGCATATTCCGCCCTGACTTGCAGGACTTGGGTCACTGACAGCTACTCGTGGGAGGCATTACCCATTTCTTTGGCAAGAAATCTTAATTTCCAAGTGGAAATATGTACTTATACACCTACATACCTCTACGGTTGAGCTTGTTCTATAAAGCCTCCTGCAACCCTGAGCCACTGTTTCTAGAGGGAAACACAGGGTTCATTTTTGCCAGCGCCTGGTCACACCATTTGTTGTCAAACGGAACACCACCTAACCTTGCTTCATGTGGTTTTGTTCAAAGACATCGTATTGAGTAGAGACCACAGCTGTATTAACAGTGAACTCCCGGTCTCAGGAATGAAGCCCCGTGGCCCCTCCGAGCCTTCTTGCTCTCTGGAGGCTGTCGAGAGCCCTTCATTCAGCACTATGGTTAGGAAACATCACAAAACGCCGTAGCACTAACTAGCCCGCACCAAGGCTGCTCGGCTACAGTTCGAGACAAGCAAGCAGCGTGGTGCCTTGGTTGACCGCAGCTGGGAGACTGTGTGTGTCCCCCAGTGACCATGGCCATGCCATAAGCAGTGATGGTCGCACGAAGGGAAATGGGCGCACAGGGAAGCCACAGCTAACGAGGAGCACCTGTAAAGGGCCCCGGGATTCTGTGGGCCTCCGCGTGTACAGCTAGAAGTCGGGAGGGCTCGCTTTGGGATTTCGAGAGCTCTAGGATTGGCAGACCCAGAGGGAAATGGCATGAGCTTGGAAAAGAGTCCCTCCAGAGAACGGCCCGTGCCATGCCGGCGGCGACCTGTGTGCTTGCTGAGCTAGGGGCCGGCCGAGGAGGCAGGCTGGGGCAGACCAGGGGACACGGGGCCTGGAGCTTCATGGCTCAGGCTGCTGCCCCGGCGCTCTGATTCTTTCAACACCTCCGAGTCTTCGCAATAAACGGCCTGAGGGCAGAGGCCAGGATTAGCAGCGTGTACGTGAAGTGAGAGGAAGGAACCCCTTCCGGGTGATAATAAACGGGAAAGCAGCCACGCTGGGGGGACTGCCTATATCTTACTGTCGTGTTCTGTTCTCTTCCACCAGCTGATCTACATGATGGCTACTACCTA
>NW_025409946.1:0-10043 GCF_002201575.2 Neomonachus schauinslandi
AGAGTTGTAAAAGTCCCCACACTCCACTTTGGCTGACTTTACTGGGTTGTCCTGCAAAGACAACAATACCCCTTTGTTGAAGGCAACGAGTTTAGAGATGATGAGCCACAACCTGGTGCTCAGATCTGGGTCTGGATCCCGCTCCTGGCTCTACTTGGCACCTGGGCAAGTTTTGTAATCTCTCTGAGTCTATTTTCATTATATCCAAGTACTCAATGAACACTACTTGTCAATTAGTGAACAATATTGAGCCAATTTTAAGGATAATTTTTTAAAGTAACAACTCACTTTTGTGTGGCACTCTAGTATAATAAAATTTCCACTAGAACATGGACCCTGTGTATTTTATTTATTGTTCTCAGCTTAGCATTCACATAGTGCCTGGACAAATGAGAGGTTCAATAAACTTTTGTTAAATGAATTTCCTTCCCAAAATACTACCTCATCTGATCCTCCCAGAAAACCTACAAGGCTTTTATTTTTCTAATTAAACTGTTTATTTTAAGATCATTGTATATTTGCAGGGTACCTGGGTGGCTCATTCGGTTGGGCGGATAACTCTTGATTTCTGCTCAGGTCATAATCTCAGGGTTGTGAGATCGAGCCCTGTGTAGGGCTCTGCACTCAGCATGGAGCCTGCTTGAGATTCTCTGTCTCCCTCCGCCCCTTCCCTAACTAATGCACACATGCATGCATACATGTTCTCTCTCTCTCTCTCTCAAATAAATAAATAAATCTTTTTAAAAAAGATAATTATATATTTGCATGCAGTTATAAGAAATAATACAGAGAGATCCTGTGTGCCACTTACTCAGTTTTCTCCAATGGTAGCATCTTGCAAAACTACAGTTCAATATCACAACCAGGATACTGACATTGCTACAGTCCACCAATCTCACTTAGATCTCCCAGCAGTTTACTTTTACTTTTTTGTGTGTGTCTACGTGTATTTTATCAAATGTGCATCCACCACCAGAGTCAAGTTACAGAAGACTCCCGTCATCCTGAGGATCTCCTGTGTTGCTCTTTTATATCTACACCCATCTCCCTCATCTTTTCCCTCCCTCCAAATCCCTAAGCCCTTGCAGGGACTGATCTATTCCCTAGTTTTATAATTTTGTCACTTTAAGAGTGTTACATAAATGGAATCCTATAGTATGTAACCTTTGGGGACTAGCTCTGTTTTTATTTTTTTCACTCAGTATAATTTTCTGGAAATTCATCCAGCTTCTTATGTTCATCAATACTTTGTTCTCTTTACTGCTAAATGGTACTTCATGTTATGGATGAACCACAGTTTGGGTGTCAACCCATTGAAGGGCATCTGGGTTGTTTCCAGTTTGGCGCTATTGTGAATAAAGCTGCTCTCAACATTCATGTGCAGGTTTTATGTGAGGCTAGATTTTTATAGGCCATAACAGAAGAAATGAATGCTCAGAGAAGCACAATAACTCACTCAAAGTCACCAGCTGGTCAGTGGTAGGGTTGGTATTTGAATTTAATTCTTGCTCCACAGCCTTTGTACTCAACCACTAAGCAATGTGTTGAGATCATCCCTCTCATGAAACATGAAATGATTTGAAAAGGGTCCAGGAAAAAAAAATTAAAAAAAAAAAACATTGAATGACATCCCATTTTAGGTTCCCTTCCAACTGTTCTGATTGTATTAAGGAGACTCTCTGACATGTTTTTAAAAGCTCTGGAACTACCAAGAGTAAGTTTCAGGACTGGAGCTTTTAGTGGGAACAGGGTTTAGCTAGAATTCAAGAAAAATTGTTTTGTTTGCATTATAGTTATAATTGCCTTCTGTTTTTGGCAAATCATACTGTTTTCCATTTGTGATACCGATTAACTTTTTAAAAAACATATGTTTTATTTTTTTAAAAGATTTTATTTATTTATTTGACAGAGAGAGACACAGCGAGAGAGGGAACACAAGCAAGGGGAGTGGGAGAGGGAGAAGCAGGCTTCCCGCGGAGCAGGGAGCCCGATGCGGTGCTCGATCCCAGGACCCTGGGATCATGACCTGAACCGAAGGCAGATGCTTAACGACTGAGCCACTCAGGTGCCCCCAAAAACAGATGTTTTAAAGTAAAATAATGATCATTGTGTGCATCTGTTCTAACCTATCTGGGGGGCTGCCTGAAGGACAGGTGCAAGGAACTCACTTTATGTAACTCAGGAAAAAGCAGCAGGCCCGGCTCATAGAAGCTACCAGGCAAACTACAAAAGTGAAGTTGCCTGAGGTAAGAGATTATGGGTGGAGATATACAATAGACCATCAAGGTCTGGGGGAGATGCTGGAGTGAGTTTTTGGGGTTTTTTTGTTTTTTGTTTTTGAAATTAGGATGTTCAAGACAGCTATATGCATGGGGGAATTAAGACAGCCATGAACATGCCTGGGCAAGATGCATGCTCAGCAAAGTCCTGAGAAAACCTAAGCTTTCATCTCAGGCTGATCCCTAGGCTCAGAGCAAGTCCAGCTAAGTGGTGAAGGAGTATCCCAGCACAGAGCCAATCTGCACAGTGGTTGTTCTCTCTTCTTTTTTGGTTGGTGATGTTTTTCTTTGTTCATTTGAGCTCCTGCCCCTCAAGGAAATCTCTGTCAAAACATTAACTGAACACGAGCTAAAGGATCAGAAACCTCAGTAATCACACATGACAAACAATAGTCTTTAAAGAATTTGCAAAAGTACCACAACAAAGGACTACTATAGCCTTCAACAGTCCAAAATCAAAAACAAAACAATGAAACCCCAGCAACCTCAACCCCCAGGGAAGTGGGAGAATCTGATTTCTAGAGTTCACTCATATGTGGAATTTAAGAAACAAAACAAATGAACATTGGGGAAAAAAGAGGGGAAGGCTAAGAAACTGACTCTTAACTGTAGAGAACAAAGTGATGGTAACCAGAGGGGAGGGCAGGGGGATGGGTGAAACAGGTGATGGGGATTAAGGAGTGCACTCCTTACCATAAGCACTGGCTGACGTATGTAAGTGATGAATCACTAAATTCTATACCTGAAACTAATATTGCACTGTATGTTGACTAAGTGGAATTTAAATAAAAACTTGGAAGAAATAATAAGTCAAACGTGTTAAGTGATCAAAAACTAAGAGAAAAAATGAACAAAGAACTAAAAAACAGAAAAAATTATATATGGACAAAAGATATTAAAAAATGATTCTATTTAGAAGAGCAACAAAATGAATATAATACTAAGAATAAATTTAGTCAAGAAAGTGAAAGACTTGTACACTGAAAAATAAAAATTGTTGCTGAAAGAAATGAAAGAAGGTATCAATAAATGGAAAGACATACTGTATTAACTGGAGACTTAATATTTTTTTTTAAAGATTTTATTTATTTATTTATTTATTTGAGAGAGCGAGAATGAGAGAGAGAGAGAGAGCGCACATGAGGGGGGAAGGTCAGAGGGAGAAGCAGACTCCCTGCTGAGCAGGGAGCCTGACGTGGGACTCGATCCCGGGACTCCAGGATCATGACCTGAGTTGAAGGCAGTTGTTTAACCGACTGAGCCACCCAGGCACCCTGGAGACTTAATATTAAGATGACAATACTACCCAAAGCCATCTTCAGGTTCAATGCATTCCCTATCAAAATCTCAGTGGTATAGAAATATTCATCCTAAAATTCATATGAAATCTTGACGGATCTCAAATAGCCAAGACAATCTTTTAAAGGGAGAAGAAAGTTCTTCTTTCCAGGGAAAAGAGCTTACACTACTGATTTTTAAACTTACTGTAAAACTATAGATTTCATATGAAATCTTGACAGATCCCAGATAGCCAAAACAATCTTTTAAAGGGAGAAGAAAGTTCTTCTTTCCAGGGAGAAGAGCTTACACTACTGATTTTTTTTTTTTTTTAAAGATTTTATTTATTTATTTGAGAGAGAGAATGAGAGAGACAGAGAGCACATGAGAGGGGGGAGGGTCAGAGGCAGAAGCAGGCTCCCTGCCGAGCAGGGAGCCCGATGCGGGACTCGATCCCGGGACTCCAGGATCATGACCTGAGCCGAAGGCAGTCGCTTAACCAACTGAGCCACCCAGGCGCCCTACACTACTGATTTTTAAACTTACTGCAAAACTATACTGGAAATAATCTAAATGTCTATTAAGAAATAATTGATGGATATACAAAATATGGTACACCCATACAAAACTGGCATAAACAAAAAAAGACACATAGATGATTGTAATAAAATAGAGAACCCAGAAAGAAATCCTCACATATATTATCAATGGATTTTAGGCAAAAATGCCAAGACCATTCAGCGGGAAAAGTCAATCTTTTCAACAAATGGCACTGAGAAACTTGGATGTTCAGATACAAATGAATGCAGTTACCTTATACACCATATACACAAATTAACTCAAAATGGATCAAAAACCTAACACAAGAGCTAAAATTCTGAAACTCTTAGAAGAAAACATAGGGGGAAGTCTTCATGATTTTGGATTTGACAATTATTTATTGACTATGACACCAAAAGCACAGGAAACAAAAGAAAAAAATAGATAAAATGTTCCTCATCAAATTTTTAAAATTTTACTTGAGAGGACACTATCAAAAGAGTGAAAAGACAATGCACTGAATGGGAGAAAATATTTGCAAAGCATATATCTTATGAGGGGTTCATATTCAGAATATATAAAGAGCTCTTACAAATCAACAACAAAACAAACAACCCAATTTTAAAAATAGGCAAAGGACTTAAATAGACAATTCTCCAGAGAAGGTACACAAATGGCCAATAAGCACATGAAAAGCTGCTCAACATCACTAGTCATTAGGGAGATGAAAATCAAAACCACAATGAGATACCACATCACATGCGGTAGAATGACTATTATACACACAAAACAAACAAACAAACCTGAAAATAACAAGGATTAGCAAGGATATGGAGAAACCGGAACACTTGTACATTGCTGATAGAAATATAAAATGGTGCAGCCACTGTGGAAAACATTTTGGCAGTTCCTCAAAAAGTTAAATATAGGGGCGCCAGGGTGGCTCAGTCATTGGGCATC
Organism: Neomonachus schauinslandi; assembly: GCF_002201575.2. Classification (NCBI taxonomy): domain Eukaryota; kingdom Metazoa; phylum Chordata; class Mammalia; order Carnivora; family Phocidae; genus Neomonachus; species Neomonachus schauinslandi. The sequence goes on from NW_025409946.1 coordinate 5,058, forward strand.
TGCCTTTGGCTCGGGTCATGATGCCAGGGTCCTGGCATCAAGCCCCACATCGGGCTCCCTGCTCAGCATGGAGCCTGCTTCTCCCTCTCCCACTCCCCCCTGCTTATGTTCCCTCTTTCACTGTCTCGCTGTCTCTCTCTCTCTGTCAAATAAATAAAATCTTTTAAAAAAAAGTTAAATATAGAATTACCATAAGATGCAGCAATTGCACTTTCAGGTATATATCCAAAAGAAGTGAAAGCAGGAACTCAAACAGATACTTGCACACCAATGTTCATTGCAGCATTATTCACAGTAGCCAAAAGATGGAAATAATCTAAATGTCTATTAAGAAATTGATGGATATACAAAATATGGTATACCCATACAATACCATTCAGCCTGAAAAAAAAAATGACATTTGGTCACATGCTACAACATGGATGAACCTTGAAAACATGTGCTAGGTGAGATAAGCCAGACACAAGAGGCCAAATGTTGTACAATTCCACTTAATAGAGGTACCTAAAATAGGCAAATTCTTAAAGCCAAAAAGTATATTAAAGGTTACCAAATGCTGGGGATATGAGGAGGAGGGGGGAGTTATTGTTTAATGGGAACAGAGTCTCCATTTGGGATGGAAAAAATTTCTGCAGATGCATGGTGGTAATTGTACAATGTTGTGATTTACTCAGTGCTGCTGAATTGTATGCTTAAAAATGGTGAAAAGGGTAAATTTTATATATTCTACCTCAGTAAAGAAAAGAAAGGAAAAAAGCAAACAAATCTCAGTGGAGGAGTGACAACATATAGTCAAGAGAGCATGTGAAATGGGGTATATATCTACACAGGTGTGGGTATAGAGGAGGACATCTTTGTAAAATAAAATATGTTATTTCCAATTTAAAACAAAACTGATGTTGCTCTGGACCATCCCAGTTTAATTTAACCAGAATCTCTATGGTTGGATCCAAGAATTATTTTTTTAAATCTCCTCAACTGATTCTAACATACAGGCAGGGTTGAGAACCACTGATCTATATATCTGTTACTCTGTTTATTTTCGCTTTTATCCAAGCCTAAAATCGTGCTACTGTGAATTAAGGCTAGGGCCTGCATTATTTGCTTTTGGTCAATAACGTCACAAAAGGAGCAGCACCACCCACCCCCAAGGCCGTAGAGTGAGGCCAACAGGGACACCAATGGTTGTTCCTGTGGAGAAAGGAGACGGGTCTGAGATCAACTTCAAGGTCTGTCCACTCTCCCCTGACCAATCCTGGAAGCTGAGAATTTGCCTGGTCAAGAGTTTCAGGTTTCCTTAGAACCTGTCACAGTTTTATGTAATCTCTGGATTTCTTACGTAGGGTTTGGGAACCAAAAAGATGTGGGTTTGAATCCTAGACCTGCCATTTATTTGACGTGGGGAAAACATACAAAGCTTCCAATTTGCAGTTTCTTCCTCTGTGAAGTGGGGGCACCACTGTCCTCTCTGGAGGCTCAGCAAGGTTAACAGATTTGTGCAAGCCTGTTGGTAAGTGGGACTGTAGGATTTGAACTCAGTCAAAGCTTCCTGCATACTCAACCTCAAGAGATCATTGGACGGGTGCCTGGGTGGCTCAGTCATTAGGCATCTGCCTTTGGCTCAGGTCATGATCCCAGGATCCTGGGATCAAGTCCCACATCCGGCTCCCTGCTCTGCAGGAGGCCTGCTTCTCCTTCTTCCACTCCCCCTGCTTGTGTTCCCTCTCTCACTGTGTCTCTCTCTGTCAAATAAATAAATAAAATCTTTAAAAAAAAGAGAGAGATCATTGGAACCCAAGTCTGGGATGCTTCTTTCTACCCTGTCAGCACTTAAGTGTCAGATAGTTTTGGACAGGAAAGGGTGTGAGAACACACTAGGAGCTTAGAGCTTAATTAGAAGAGGCTTCATTGAGTTGGAGTGACTGAAGAGAGGTGTGAAGAAGGCTCGTAGTACAGAGTGGTATCCACCCCCTTAGCACCCACACTGCTCCCTGAAGGGATTTTGGGGGCCTGGAAGTGGGCAGGTGAGGATCACCACTTACTTCAGAGCCCATGAAGAGGCCAATGGGCTTGGTGGGCTTCATCCTGATGCCAGCGGTGCCTTCAGTGTTGAACGGCAGGCTGTTGCCCTTGTCGTCAATGATCTGGAGCAACAGGCCTGTGAATCCCACCGGGCAGGGCCACCCCAACACGCCTGCCCCACCCACACAGTACCTGACTATTTGTGGGACACTGGTGAGAATAAATGGGGGGAGGAGCCCTGTCAAAAAACAGGTTACAGCTGTCAGAAGACTTTGAAGTCAGGAAATGGTGAAACCCAAGTTCGGGGTCTACTGGTCTCGTGGATATGCAGACGTGGCAAACGTGTCTTCAAGCTAGAAAACACAGATCAGGGAAAACTAGAAGCACCAGCTGATGGAGAGAGCTGCCAGGGCTCCCTCCAGGTGCTCTGGTCCCATCTGTTGTGTATGAGGCTCCCGGCTGCCAGGCTGAGCAGCCTTCATGCCCAGGATACTGCAGTTCTCAACTGAAGCCTCCCCAGGAAATCGGCGGGAAAACAGGAGGAGAGGAAGAAGGACAACAACTGGGGTGGGGGTGGGGTGGAGTGGGCACAGCTGGTTCTGTCACCTGGTGTCCCACAATTGTTCAATCCCAGCTCAGCCCTAACTGCACCCAGCAAATGCCTTTAGGACCAGACCTGGACGTCAAAGGAGGGGATGCCTTTCCCGATGGAACCCGGCTTGATCTTCATTCCACGGAGAGTGACACAACTTACTCCCTATTCATAAAAGAAAGAAAATGGGGTTGGTCAAAGAGTCCAGGCTGATTACAAAGCATTAAGAACCACACACAGCATCCTCACTCATCCATGTCATTCGATGCTATGCAAAGAACCCTTATGGGGAAGCTAGAAGGCCCAGATTCTAGGTGCAAGGCATTGACCCAATTCTGGTCAGCAGATATTCACCACACCTGACATAGACTGGGCCTGTGCTAGCTCCTGGGGCTACCGGGCCCACTGCGAGGGGTCAAAAAAGAAGCAAAGGGGTGAGCCCGGGGCTGTGGGCATGTAATGTGAGGTGTGGAGTACGCACTGTATGTCAGACATGTGTCCGTTTGCTAGAGGAAGGCCATGATATCATTTAACATTGACTCAGGCTGTTAAACAGTCATAGGAACCCTGTCTCAACGACTCAGAGCTGTGCTGAGAATATTCAGATTGTGTTGTCCCCTCTGCTAGGCAACTGCCCCACCCCCATTTATCCTCCTGATGAACTTTATTCCTCCTTTAAGGTACTCTAAAATATCTTTCTAAAGCTAAGCCAGACCAGGATTTGAATCTTTTTTTTTTTTCTTTTTAAGATTTTGTGTGTTTATTTGAGAGAGAGAAAAACGAGAGACAGAGTAGGGGTGGAGGGGGAGGGGCAGGGGGAGAGGGAGAAGCAGACTCCCCAGCTGAGCAGGGAGCCCAATGTGGGGCTCGATTCCAGGACCCCGGGACCACTACCCAAGCCAAAGGCAAATGCTTAACCGACTGAGCCACCCAAGGATTTGAATCTTGACTCCAGCTATGTACCAATTAATCCCGCTTCATCTTCTCTGTAAAGGGGTAATTATAACACTTAGCTCTCATAGTACCTGTGAGTGTGTGGAAAACTCTTCACACGGTGCCTGGCACACCAAGTTAGTTCCATAAACAGTTACAACTAGCTATTATTCTGGCCCCAAGAAAAGTCAGTTGGGACATTCTCCTTCTGTAGTATTTTTTCCCACACTTCCATTGTAGCCAACAGAGCAGTATACTTCTTTTTTTAAAAATATTTATCCATTTATTTTAGAGAGATAGAAAGAGTGCAAGAGTGCTTGAATGGGGTTTGGGGGGCAGAGGGAGAGAGAGTCTTAAGCAGACTCCCCGCTGAGCATGGAGCCCTATGCAGGGGCTCAATCCCACGACCCATGAGATCACCACCTAAGCTGAAACCAGGAGTCGGAAGCTCAACCCACTGAGCCAACCGGGAGCTCCCAATTATCCTTATTTTTGCTTGTCTGTTTCCCTCAGTGAATAACAAGCATCCTGAGAATAGAGATTGCCCCATTCATCTCTACTACCCTAGCATCTAGGGCAACACTTACTTAAAAACAAGAGTAACAGCAAGGTGAGCATGTACAAGAGGTTGGACATTGTAGCCAGAGCTTTATATACTTCCTTTCTTTTCCCTTATCACAACCCAGCGAGACTGGGTTATATTTCCATTTTGGAGACAGAGAAGCAGAGACTCTGGAAGGTTCAGTGCTATGCCAATGGTCTTGAAGCCTGTAATTGGCAAGCTGAGATTTGAACCGGGGTCTGAGTTCCTGAGAGGGAAAGCTCTTTCTCCTTTGCTATGTTGCTGCTCACAGTACAGGCATGTGGAAAATGTTCCATAGACGAGTCAGTGGCTATGCAAATACTTTGTGAAATACAGCACCACCTGGGTATGAGGCAGTATTCTGTTGTTGCAAAGAGTTGATACAAAGGAACCTGGATCATGGGTATATTGTAGTTCTCATCCCACCCTCCTCCTTGTCCAAATATAAACTATGAACCATACAAGGACTAACCTAGAGTCTTAATATTTCTTAGGCCTGGAAGCAGACCAATTAACTGATGATTTAAAAGCATATTTTTTTTGCAAAAAAGTCAGACAAGTATGTGAATTGAGGCTAAAATAGTCATTTTGCTCCAGCTCCTGAGATGGTAGTCATCTGTCTGTCAGTTACAGGGATAACAACGAGGCTGGGGAAAGTGGCCCAGCAACAGAAATGACTTGAGAACTGTGTTGGAAGATACCTGCCCCTGCCCCTACTATCATTAATAACGTTTTTCTGGTTTAAGACATGCCTGATACTCTGAATGTCCTGTCACCTGGCTAGTCAGTGATGCCTTTGGGAGTCACACTGTGTGTGTGTGTGTGTGTGTGTGTGTGTGTGTGTGTGTGTGTGTGT
>NW_025409947.1:0-10038 GCF_002201575.2 Neomonachus schauinslandi
GGACTTTACCCGCGCGCGGGACCGTGCCAGCCATGACTCTGCCCCGACCCTCTCTCCTGAACCCGCTGCCCGTGTCTGTTTGCTGGACAGCTGTTTGTCTCTTCCGCCTGTCTTGTCTTTCTTCTGCACTCTAGGAATGAACTGAAAACACACCACTTCCTTCCCTTCTGAGCCCGCATACAAGTGTCTGCCCTCCGGGAGTTCCCACTGTGGGTATCTAGTGCCCCGTAGGCAGGCACTTCCTATCCTTACATTCCTGTCTTTCTCGTTTTATCCTTCTCTCTCACCCTGAAAACTACGCCCTGGGTTCTGTCTGGCTTTTCCTCATTCAGGTCTTCCTGAGTCGGCTATTAAATGATATCTATTCCTTTACCGATTATAAATGTGAGTGTGCTGTTGAAAAGCGGAGTGTCAGACATCAGTTTTTCAATCATGGTTAATAATCATCATGGCTGAATCGCACTGAACACTTCCCATCCGCGAAGCCCCACTTTAAGTTCTTCTCTTGTACTTACTGCTTTATTCTCCTCAGCAGCATGGCCACATAGGTCCTCTTCTTAGCTGACATTTTGTCAATGAGGAAACTGGGATACAGAGAGGCTAGGAGTCCTGCCTGAGCTCACACAGCTCCTAGATGTGGCTTTGGGACCGTCTGGGTTACTGTGGTGGTGCTCGGTGGTGCTTTATTGTCTCTCATCTATGGAGACTATTCTGCCCACGTACAGAATCGCGGAGGTATGTTCTGGGCAAGTTCAACCAAGCTTCCTCCATGAGACCACCTCTAACTAATGATAAGTAAATTCATTAATAAATATTGATAATTACAGGCAAGTCGTGACTTTTTCAGATGGAGGTCTTCCTCAGCATTATGAGAGAATTATTTTGTTTTTTCAGTTTTTCAGTGTAGGTCTTCTTATTCAAAGGCATAGAGGTTTTTTGTTTTGCTTTTTTTTTTTTTTTTTTTTTTTTGAGAGAGCGCACTCGAACACTGTCTGTGGTGGGGGCAGAGGGAGAGAGAGAGACAGGGAGAAAATCTCAAGCAGACTCAGGGCTGAGTGCAGAGACCAACTCAGGGCTTGATCTCATGACCCTGAGATCATGGCCTGAGCAGAATTCAAGAGGGAGATGCTTAACTGACTGAGTCACCCAGGCGCCCCAAAGGCACAGAAGTTTTAAGAAACATCACAATGGTTGAAATGAAAGAACTCCAAAAAATCATGAGGGAAATCCTATGGAAACAGTAGAAAGGATCCCCCAAAGTGTCCATGCAGCATACTTTCTAAGCTTCCATTACCTCTCCCCCCCCACCCATCCCAGCATCCCCCATTTCAGTTGGAGATTCAGATGGTTTTGGGAAGGTGACTTGCCCCTCCGCCTCAATCTCTGTAATGGGGTATGTGACCGGGTTGCAGCCATTTGCCTCAGTTGTCCCCATGGCTCCAGTGATTGGGTTTGTTATGGACATGCAACGTAAGCCAGTCCAGTCAGAATAAATCTCAGTCCTGGACATCTTGGGGAAAGAAGCTGTATTCTGCCTAGTGAAGAAGAAGAAAGTATAAAGCCAGGCGAGCTGCTAGCACCCATCTAGAAATTTGTAAGTGTAAACAGCCTTCCCACCTGTGGAAGGGAGACCCAAAAGATAAAACAAAATTGGGAGGCTCGTGATGTCCTACAGGATCAACCCTCACCTAAAGCCTCACCTAAATTCTGGAGTTTTGGTTTTAGAAGTCCATAAATTGTCCCTTGTTCAAGCTGGCTTGAGTTAGGGTTTTGGTTATTGGCCATGAAACGTGTCCTTAACTGATAGACACTTTGGGGCTGAAATGCAAGCACATGTCTTCAAAGGCTGAAGAACTACAAGTAAAGTTGGTAATGGCAGGAAGAGTGGAGTACTGTGGAACTGGGCACAGAGATGCAGCAGGTGAAGATTCTTGACAATCGGTAATTCAGCTCTGAGCCCCACAATGCAGGCTATTGTGCTTGAATGATGTACAGTAAAAAGTACATTTAATACTGTTGAATGTTTGTCCCCTCAAAATGTAGATGTCGAAATCCTAATCAACAAAGATGATGGTATTTGTTGGTGGCCCCTTTGGGAGGTGAGGAAGTCATGAATGGGGTTAGTCCTCTTATGAAAGAGATCCCACGGAGTTCCCAAGCTCCCTTCCACCAGGTGAGAACTTGGCCTCCCGGAGGAGGGCCTTCACCTGACCTGGCAGGCACCTGATCTTGGACCTCCCAGCTTCCAGCACTATGAGAAATAAATTCTGTTGTTTACAAGCCACCCAGTCTATGGTATTTTGTTAAAGCAGCCCAGTGGACTAAGACAAATACCAACCTAATAGAAAGGTTTTTAAATTTAATTTCATTTTATTTACTTGAGAGAGAGAGAGAGACCGAGAGCACCTAAGCAGGGAGGAGGGGCAGAGGGAGAGGGAGAAGCAGACTCGATCCCAGGACCTGGAGATCATGACCTGAGTGGAAGGCAGACACTTAACCAACTGAGCCACCCAGGAGTCCCTAATGGAAAGGTTTCTTGGGACCCACTGTTTGAGACTGCTATTTCATTACAAAAGGTGTACATACACACACAAACTGTATACGAGTAAAACTGAGGATCTCTTAATAAGATGGGCAAACTTTATCAATGTCAATTGCCTGGTTGTGATATTATACTATTATTTTGTAAGATGTAATCTTTGGGGGAAACTGGATAAAGAGTGCACAGGATCTCTCTGTATTACTATTATTTTTAAAAGATTTTATTTATTTATTTATTTGTCAGTGAGAGAGAGCGCCCACAAGCAGGGGGAGCGGCAGGCAGAGGGAGAGGGAGAAGCAGGCTCCAGATGAGCAAGGAGCCCAAGGCGGGACTCGATCCCACGACCCTGGGATCATGACCTGAGCTGAAGGCAGACGCTTAATTGACTGAGCCATCCAGGTGTCCCTCTCTGTATTATTTCTTACAATAGCATGCAAAGCTACAATGATCTCAATAAAAATTCCAGTGAAAAAAATTCACGAAAAAAAAAAAAAGAAATATACAGATAGCTGGTGACCTACCCAGATGTGTAATCTGGGCCAAAGTGGGCAGGTTAAGGGAACCAGCAAGGGATGGCGTTGTACCCAGAGGCTAGCAACGTGGACAGCTGGTGCCATCATAGAGAGATGAGGCTGTAGACAGTGGAACAGGAACACAGCCGCTGTCAGACCTCAGCCCTACAGGGAGGGAACAAGGAGGACAGAGAATAAATACCCCAACCTTGCTCACCTCCTCCCTTTAATCTCCTGCCCGCACTTCCCATTGGCTGAACCCAACCATAAGCCAGAGACACAGATGCAGTGTCTGAGGGCCCAGTACAGGCTGGAAAAAAGATCTGGTAAGTAGAGATTATCAGCAGCGTAGCAGAAGGTTGGAGGGCAAGCCCAGCATTTTACTCAGCCATATCAGCGGGTCTAGAGGTCAGATCAACATGCTCTACCTTTTAGAAAGCTCTCAAAATTTTTTCATCCTACCAGGAATTAAGGAATCAATGAGCTAGCATTTCCCCCATATCCAATGAGTTGTTTTTAAATTTTTTTTAAAGATTTTATTTTTAAGCACTCTCTACATCCAGTGTGGGGCTAGAACTCATAACCTGGAGGTCAAAAGTTGCACGCTCCACCAACTGAGCCAGCCAGGCACTCTAAGTTGGTTTAAATTTTTATTTTTTTATTTTATTTTTAAAGATTCTATTTATTTTTTGACAGAGAGAGAGACAGAGAGGGAACACAAGCAGGGGGAGTGGGAGAGGGAGAAGTAGGCCTCCTGTGGAGCCGGGAGCCTGATGCGGGGCTCCATCCCAGAACCCCGGGATCATGACCTGAGCCGAAGGCAGATGCTTTAACAACTGAGCCACTCAGGTGCCCCTGGTTTAAATTTTTAATTACTCAGGTAGAATTCCCTCTCCTTGTAAGGAAATAAAATATTATTTTTTAACGGTTTTATTTTTAAGTAATCTCTACACCCAACGTGGTACTCAAACTCAAAATCCCAAAATCAAGAGTCAGGAAGCTCCACGGACTGAGCCAGCCAGGTGCCCCAGGGAACTAAAATATTATTGATGAGATTAAATATTCCAAGGATCATCTCCCCAGTTCCCATGCCCTCCCCAGAGACACCCCCTATTAATCAACTTGGGATATAAATGTTTGAAAACCTTTTTTTTTTTTTTTTTTTTTTAAAGATTTATTTATTTTATTTATTAGAGAGAGAGAGCATGAGATGGGGGAAGGGCAGAGGGAGAAGCAGACTCCCCGCCGAGCAGGGAGCCCGATGCGGGACTCGATCCCGGGACTCCAGGATCATGACCTGAGCCGAAGGCAGTCGCTTAACCAACTGAGCCACCCAGGCGCCCTGAAAACCTTTTTTATACATTTTGAGATACACCATATAGCTCCCGAAGCAATATATAATACTTGTGTGTGATTGTGTTGATTAAGCTTTTTATTTTGATCTAATTTTAGATTTACACGCAATTTTAAGAAATAGTACAAAGAGATCCTATATACCCTTTACCCAGTTTCCTCCTGATGGTAACATCTTGCAAAATTATAATACAATATCACATTGATACAGTTGGGATACAGATAATTTTATCACCGCAAAGTCCCTCACTCCCTTCCATCCCTTCCATAAGCCCTTGCAACCACAAATCTACTCTGCATTTCTATAATTCTGTCATTTTATTTTATTTTATTTTTAAAGATTTTATTTATTTATTTGAGAGAGAGAGAATGAGAGAGAGCAAGCACATGAGAGGGGGGAGGGTCAGAGGGAGAAGCAGACTCCCTGCTGAGCAGGGAGCCCGATGCGGGACTCGATCCAGGGACTCCAGGATCATGACCTGAGCCGAAGGCAGTCGCTTAACCAACTGAGCCACCCAGGCGCTCTAATTCTGTCATTTAAAAAAAAAGATTTTATTTATTTACAAGAGAAAGAGAGAGCAAGAGGTGGGGGAGGGGCAGAGGAAGAGGGAGAAGCCGACTCCCCGCTGAGCAGGGAGCCCACATGGGGCTCTATCCCAGGACCCTTGCATCATGAACTGAGCCGAAGGCAGATGCTTAACTGCTTAACCGACTGAGCCACCCAGGCACCCCTATAATTCTGTCATTTCAACAGTGTTATATAAATGGAATCCTATGGTGTGTAACTTTTGGGGATAGGCTTTTTGCACCCGGCATAATTCCCTGGAGCTTTACACAGACAGTTGTGTATCAAGAGTTTGTTCCTTTTTCTTGCTGAATGGTATTCCGTGGTACGTATGTACTACAGTTTGTTTAACCATCACCTGTTAAAGGACATCTGGATTGCTTCTGGTTTTTGACTGTTACAAATAAAACTGCGATAAACATTCACATGGGGGATGTTGTGGGAACATAAGTCTCCATTTCTCCGGGATAAACGTCCAGGAACACAATTGCTAGGTCATGTGGCGTTTGCATGTCTAGTTTTTTAAGAAACTGCTAACCTTTTTTCCCAGGGTAGCTGTACCATTTCTGCACTCACACCAACGATGGGTAATCAATTTCTCCTCCATCCTCACCAGCATTTGATGTTGTCATTATTTTTTGGTTTAGCCATTCTGATAGCTGTGTAATGAGATCTCACTGTGGTTTTAATTTGCATCTCTCTAATGGCTAATGGTGTGGAACATCTTTTCATGTGCTTATTTCCCATCTGTGTATCCTCTTCGGTGAAATGTCTCTTCACCTCTTTTGCCCATTTCCCATTTGGACTATTTACTTTTCTTAAAGTTTTATTTATTTAAGTAATCTCTACGCCCAACATGGGGCTCAAACTCATGACCCCGAAATGAAGAGTTGCACGATCCTCCCAGTGAGCCAGCCAGGCACCCCTGGACTGTTTAAGTTTTTACTGTTGAGTTTTCAGAGTTCTTTGTATACTCTAGGTACAAGTCCTTGATCAGATAGGTGGTTTGCAAATATTTCCTCCCAGTCTTTAGCTCGTCTTTCTGTCCACTTAACATGGTCTCTCGCAGAGGAAAAATTTTCAGTAGTGTCCAGTTGATGAATTGTCCTCTTACAGATTGAGCCTTTGGTGCCAAGCCTAAAAACTCTTTGCCAAGCTCTAGATCCCAAAGATGTTCTTTGTGATTTTTTTTCCCTAAAAGTCTTATAGCTTCATATTTTACATTTAAGTCTGTGATCCATTTGAGTTACTTTTTCTTTTAGGTGTGAAGTTTAGATCAAGGTTCACTTTTTGGCTTGTGCATGTCCAACTACTCTAGCACTGTTGGTGGAAAAGGCTATTTTTCTCCACTGAACTGCTTTTGCACGTGTGAGTACTTCTGAACACAAGTAGCTCCACACTAGGTGTATTGTTCAGCAGTGTACTTTTTTTCACTCTCTAGTATGTCGTGAAGATTCTTCCATGTCAATACATATAGATCTGCTTCATTCTATTTAATGGCTGCAGGTCTACCTTAACCTGGGATCCACAGATCACCCCCACAGTAGGACTCAGGGGAGGCTGAACTTGCATGAGAAAAAGATGCATTTTCATTTTCACTGGTCTCTAACTGAAAGTTACCATTTCTTTCCATTATCAGTGTAAGCAACAAACCACAATAGTAATAGCAGAAACTGTGACTTTGTTGCTAAAAGAAATCACAGATATTTTCACGGTCCATTACAGATGTGGCACATGTCTTGATATATCATTTACTCTCATTACTACCTCAAAAAGATAGTAGTTGTTAAACCTATTGCAGTATCTTATTACTTAATGCATTGATAAAGAGGCATACGCATTACTTATTACAAACTTGCTTTTATGTTTTGGTAACTGTGTTTCAATATAATGAGTTTTCTTCATAGTCCTGTGTATTTAATATTGTGCATTAAAAACACATTTCTGAACCAATACATCATTTTAGCAAGGTTGCAGGACACGAGTTAACATAGTAAAGTCTATGGTTTTCTTGTATAAAAGTAATGAACAGGGGCGCCCTGGTGGCTCATTCGGTTAAGCATCTGGCTCTTGGTTTCAGCTCAAGCCATGATCTCAGGGTCGTGGTTGGGCTCTGTGCTCAGCGGGGAGCCTGCTTGAGGATTCTCTTCCTCTGCTCTTCCCCCAACTCTCTCTCTCAAATAAATAAACGAATCTTAAAAAAATAGCAATGAACAGGGGCGTCTAGGTAGCTTAGTCAGTTAAGCAACCAACTATTTTTTATTTTATTTTATTTATTTATTTGAGAGAGCACGTGCATGAGTGGGGGGAGGGGCAGAGACAGAGGGAGAAGCCAACTTCCGGCTGAGCAGGGAGCCCAACTTGGGGTTCCATCCCAGGACCCTGAGATCATGACCTGAGCCAAAGGCAGACCCTTAACTGACTGAGCCACCCAGGCGCCCCAAGCGACCAACTCTTGATTTCAGCTCAGCTCTTGATCTCAGGGTCATAAGTTCAAGCCCCTTGTTTGTATGATATAACTCACCATGTAACTCACCATGTATCATAGATCTCAATATAAAGTGCAAAACTATAAAACTCCTAGTTTTATACAGCATAGGAGAAAATCTAGGGGACCTTGGATATTGGTGATGACTTTTGAGATACACCGAAAGCACAACCCACGAAAGAAAAAAATCGAGGAGGTAAACTTTATTCAACTTAAAAACTTCAGCTGTTAAGAGAATGAACAAATTGCTACCTTCCTCTCCACCAGCCTTGAGAACAATGGCTTTAATAAAACCTGGAGGTAACCTCAATGCCCACCAAGAGGGGATTGGTTACTAAATGATGCCATTAGAATGGAAGCCTTAATAGTGGTATATGTGGGATGTTTTCCTTTGCCCCCCCCCCCCCCGCATCACTCTCCCAGTGACTGCTTCCCCCCTGCTCCAGAGCCCAGGAGGCTGGCCTTTGGCCTCCATTGGGTGCAGCCAATTGGAGGCCTCACAGTAGGCCCAAGGAGAGGAAAGGAGAGTATTTATTCTCTGAGAGGTCAGAGTATATTTAATCCCCAGGCTTCCTCCCTGCAGGGTCACGACAATTTGTGTATTTGTCCATCCTGGGAACAAGATTTTCCTTCCCAGGTCAAGTAATCACTCCCTCCCCTCTCCCTTCCCCCTGGACGTAAGGAGGACAGACCTTCCCCCATCCAGGGCCCCAAGGCCTTGCACTGCCCCTCATCCTTTACCTTCACCACCCAAACCCTTTGTAAATACTCCTGGTATTAAGCTCACCTCAAATTATCCTAAATGGATTGGGCCATCTGTTTCCTGCTGGGACCCTAACTGGTACAGTATCATTAAAGATCTGGAGGAATGCAAATGAGAGAGAATGGTAAGACATTAAAAGCAGGCTACCAAACTGTATACAGCCTGATTTCAGTCTAGGAGAAATTATTCCTAGAAAGAAAAAGAAGAGGGTGTGTGTGGAGGGGAGGGAGATAGTCCATGGAATTGCTACTGATTGTTTAAAAGAATTACCTCCAGGAAGTGGGATTAAAGTCTTCCTTTAACTCTCCAAGTCCAATGTTTTGTACTGAATCTTCGGGTGTGTTACTTTAGTAATCAGGAAACATATGCACAGGAGCGCCTGGGTGGCTCAGTTGGTTGAGTGACGGCCTTTGGCTCAGGTCATGATCCCCGAGTCCCAGGATGGAGTTCCAGGATTGAGTCCCGCATCGGGCTCCCCGCTCGGTGGGGAATCTGCTTCTCCCTCTGACTCTCTCCCGTCTCATGCTCTCTCTCACTCTCACTTAAATAAAATCTAAAAAAAAAAAAAAAGGAAACATATGCACAAATAAACAGGCATAAAATTTCTACACATTGGAAACATGGTTCCAGAGCCAGGCTGAGGGGAGAGAGGTAGGTGGTGCAGTTATCGATGGGTATTTTTTCTCCTTTACGCATTTCTGTATTTTCCATGAACCAGCATTGCTGATGTTATCAGAAAAAGTAGATTTTTTTTTTTTTTTGGACAGTAGTTGCAAGGTGAAGTAGATTTTTTTTTTTTAAGATTTTATTTATTTGACAGAGAGACACAGCGAGAGAGGGAACACAAGCAGAGGGAGTGGGAGAGGGAGAAGCAGGCTTCCCGCTGAGCAGGGAGCCCGATGCGGGGCTCGACCCCAGGATCATGACCTGAGCCGAAGGCAGATGCTTAACGACTGAGCTACCCAGGCGCCCCAAGGTGAAGTAGATTTTATTTGTAAGCTAAAACAAGGAGATTGAGACAGACAGAGACAGACAGAGGGATCCTGGGCTGGATGATTGCTAGAAAAAGGAATGAGATACAGACGGAGTGAGACAAAATCAGAGACAGAAACAAGAACAAGAGCCACGGGAGGCCTCTACACAGGGGAGAACAAGGAATGGAATGAGATGAACAGAGATGGAGAGAGAGGACCAAATCAGATATGTAGCGGCAATTATGGCTTAGAGAGAAAGCCTTGGGGCCGGACAGTGTGTAGGTTCAAATCCAGCCTCTGTCAGGTACTGCTTACCTTGGAAAAGTTCCTTCATTTTACTGTACCTCACTTTTCCCATCTACAAAATGGAGTTAATAATAGGGCATCCCTTGCAGAGCCCTTTTTTGGGTATTAAAAGTGACACCTTGGGCACCTGGGTGGCTCAGTCGGTTAAGCGTCTGCCTTTGGCTCAGGTCGTGATCCCAGGGTCCTGGGATCAAATCCTGCATCAGGCTCCCTGCTCAGCGGAGAGTCTGCTTCTTCCTCTCCCTCTGCCCCCCAGTCATGCTCTCTGTCTCAAATAAATAAATAAAATCTTTTTTTTTTAAGTGACACCTGTGTATGGATTACTTAAAACAGGGTCTAGGACACAGTAAGCCCTATACAATGGCTGGTTGCTGTACAGCCACTGGATACAGTTCTGTATTATATATAGACCGGAGATAAGGACGCCGAGGCTGACGACAAGAAGAGAGGGTACAGAGTGGGACAGGGACCAGAACTGAGGGCAGATTTCGGGGCAGAGTCATGGCTGGCACGGTCCCGCGCGCGGGTAAAGTCC
>NW_025409948.1:0-1148 GCF_002201575.2 Neomonachus schauinslandi
AAAAAAAATTAACTTTGAAAGACTACAGAATCATGGTAAAAAAGCCATGAATTCTATGTGCAGTAGTCCCCTAGAGCTGGAGTTCTGCCGTTCTCATTGATGGGTAAACTTGGTCTTGGCTGGCTGTTCTCGCTGATCTTCTGGGGAGGGGCCTGTTGCCGTGGTTTCCAAATGTCTTTGCCGGAGGCAGAATTGCCCCGCCCTTGCCCCCTCCCAGCTAAGTAATCTGCTGGGGTTTGCTCTCCGGGGCTTTTGTTCCCTTCGAGCTTTCCGTACAGCTCTGGAGGCGGAGAGTGAAAATGGCGGCCTCCCAATCTCCGCCCCGGAGGAGCCGAGAACTCGGGGTCCCGCTTCTCAGTGAGCCCCCAGAGAAAAGCCGTCAGTCACTCCCGTCTCCCCGGTCTCCAGCCGCACTCCGTGCTCACCCGGCCTGTGACCGCGCGTTTCTATCTCTGGCACCCGAGCCCGGGTGGCGTCTCCAAACCCAGCAGATCCCTGCGGCACACTCCTGCACGGCTCCTCCCAGGGGAGGAAGGTGAGTCTCCCCGGATCTGCCGCTTGTTGGGTCCCTGCTGGAGGAGAAGTGGCCGGACTGTGCCGCGGATCACGGTTTATGGCAACCCCGAGCTGGGCTGCGCCTCTGCAGCCGGCTTCCCTGCTCCGATACCTGGGAGCTCTGCCGCACTCAGGCACCCCCAGTCTTTCTGTGACCCGTGGGTCCTGAGACCACACTGTCCCGGAGGGTTCCACCCCCCGCTTAGCCACCAGAGTGACGTCCCTCAGCGGAGCAGACTTTTAAAAGTTCCGATTTTGTGCTCCGCGGCTCTATCACTTGCCAGAAGCGGCCGCCGGAGGCCCCTCCCCCGCCGTCTATCCTCCCAAATATTGCCTCGGGTTCACTTCTCCGCACGTCCTACCTTCCAGAAAGTGGTCGCTTTTCTGATGAGAGAGTTGTTGCTCTTCTTTTCTTCGATCTCCTGTTGAGTTTGTAGGTGTTCAGAATGGTTTGATCCCTATCCAGCTGAATTCCTGAGAGGAGACGAAATCCAGGTCTCCTACTCCTCTGCCATCTTGCCATATATTTAAAATTTTTAAAAAGTTTTTATTTATTTATTTATTTATTTATTTATTTATTTATTTATTTATTT
>NW_025409948.1:1158-10036 GCF_002201575.2 Neomonachus schauinslandi
TTTATTTATTTATTTATTTATTTATTTATTTATTTATTTATTTATTTATTTATTATGTTCAGTTAGCCAACATATAGTACATCCTTAGTTTTTGATTAGGTGTTCAACGATTCATTAGTTGCATATAACATCCAGTGCTCATTATAACATGTGCCCTCCTTAATACCCATCACTCAGTTACCCCTTCCCCCCATCCCCCTCCCTTCTGTAACCCTCAGTTTGTTTTCCAGAGTCAAGAGTCTCTCATGGTTTGTCTCCCTCTCTGAGTGAACTAAGTCAAGCGGAGAAATCAGAGAGGAAGACTTTCATCGATAGTTTCTTCTTAAAGTTTTATAGTTCCACATTTTACACTTAGAATTGTGATCCATTTTGAGTTAACTTCTGTATAAGGTGTGCGGCTTAGGTCAGTATTTATTTTTTTGCCTGTAGATGTCAGATTGCCACTTTTGAAGACTGTCCTTCCTCCATTGGATTGCTTTTGCAATTTAGTTTTGCTCCTCCCAGTTTCCCATAAATCAGCAGCCATTTTGGTGAGTCTGTTTTTGGACTCTCATTTTGTTCTACTGCCTTTATTACCATAGCTTTATTAAATGTAAGTCTTAAAGTCAGGTAGTGTGAATCCTCTGATTTATTCTTCTTTTAAAAAATAACTTGGCCATTCTATTTTATTTTATTTATTTTTTAAGATTTTATTTATTTATTTGACAGAGAGAGAGAGCGAGAGCAGGAACACAAGCAGGGGGAGTGGGAGAGGGAGAAGCAGGCTTCCCGCGGAGCAGGGAGCCCGATGCGGGGCTCGATCCCACGACGCTGGGATCATGACCTGAGCCAAAGGCAGACGCCCAAGGACTGAGCCACCCAGGCGCCCCTAACTTGGCCATTCTAGTTCCTTCACCTTTCTCTATTTTAGAATCAGCTTGTCTATATCTGTAAGAAATTCCATTGAGATTTTGATTTATATTGCTTAAATTCCATATAATGTCAACTTATCCACCCAAAACATATTCATCTGGGAATTGAATCATAATTCCTGGAATAAATCCTCTGTAGTCATGGTTCATCAACCTTTTAATATACTGATGAATTCAATTTGTCAATGTTTCATTTATAAGTTTTTTGCCTCTGCATTCACAAATAAAGTTGACTTAGAATTTTTTTGTTTTGTTTTATTTTGTACATCCTGTATAAGGTTTTGCCAGTGTGGCTAAGGTAGCGTCATTGAATGGATTTGGAAATTTTTTCATCTTTTTCTATGGTTTGGAATAGTTTGATATAGGAATTATCTATATTTTTTATAGACTTTCTGAGGCTCTGCTTATCCACAAATATCTTTCCTTGACAGGTGATTGATTTTGTGGTTGGGTATGAGATTCTTGGAATATTGTCCTTATTCAGTCATCTTTAAACATTTTCCCACAGTCTTACCTCCAGTGTTGCATACAGAGTGTCTGATGCCAGCCTATCTTTTTTACTTTGAAAGGAATCTGTCATTTCTTCCTATAAGCATGTAATATTTTCTTTTCTCTAATTGGAATTCAAGAATTTCATTAGGAAATGTTACTGGAGGTCTGGATTTCTTTCTTTTTTTAAAAATTATGATTCATTTTCCTTGGGACTTTGCCACTCCTTTAACCTGAAGACCCAAACTTTTTTCTACCCAAATTTTATTTTATGATTTCTTTATTCTTCATCTGTTCCCTTTTCCCCTTCAACCCAACTACTGGATCCCTCTCTGTCTCTCCCTGTCATACAAAAACATTTTAGTCTTCCTATCATTGTGCAAGGGGTCTCTGAGGTTGTCTTGGCCCATCTACTTAGACACTCTGTAAGAGAGCTCTGTGTTTCTTCCTCTTCTTATAAAAGCACCAATCCCATCATAGTGTCCCAATCTCATTACCTCATCTAAACCAATTAAGCTCCCAAAGACCCCACTTCCAAATGCTATCATAGCATCTCCTCTGTCTTAGGCCCTGGAGGCATGGAGCAAGTCTGTGCAGTTCCCAGACCCATCAGAAAGTGAGGCACAATGTTCTTGGCTTCCTGGGGTTCCAGTTACTACCCCCAGGTCCTAATTTACCCAAGTGGAGGTGGATGATAGATGGGTTGTGGGGTCCTAGTTCCTGTCTCAGGGCAGCCATGAGACTCTAGACCACTAGATGCCACACAAATATATACATGGTCAAATCATATATATGAAATAAAGAACTAGTTTAATGGTAACAATTTCATGCTAAATTGAATTAAACTGAATAAATACCTACCAAATCACAACCCACAACTTTCAATCGCCCACCAACTTTGCAAAGATTTTTGTTAAAATGTTTCTAGCAAATTGTATTTCTCCTTGATGACCTTTAGTTGTTCTTGTGAACTAATTAGAAGGTGTTATGCTTGTATATTTTGAGCAAATTGTTTCTCAGGCACTGACACTCTTCATTTGGAAGACTGTTTAACAGGTTATAAAATGTTTCCAAGTCTTTAGACTGTAGACAGAGTAGACTTTTTACAGATAACACACATGATTTTTTTTTTTTAATCATATAATGTTGGGAATGTTCCAGATATCTTTTATAAAATGCTGTCTTCATGACACACATTTCTTTAAAAAAGCAGTTCCTTTTCCCTCTTTGTTTAAATGTCATCTTTACCTTGAATGGACAGGTATGGCACTTCTTTTAAAAAGAAATACTTGTTAGATAACAGAACAGTGACAGTCACTTGTCATCTCAGGAAAGGGCAGCAAATCTGAAATACTGTCTTTTTGTAAAAGAAAAGTATATAACTCATCTTAAATCTGTCACATCTTTTAAGTACTTTGCTGTGACATAATATACAATCTGTATGTGGCACAAAAAAGTTTCAAAGTCAGTCCCTTAGTCTGATTCAGCTGCTATAATACGATACCATGGACTGGGTAGCTTAAACAGCAGAAATTTATTTCTTACAGTTACAGGAGACTGGAAGTCCAAGATCAAGATGCTGGCAGATTTAATGTCTGGTGAGAGCCTACTTGCTGGCTTATAGATGGCCACCATCTTGCTGTGTACTTACATGGCTTCTCCTTGATGTATGCTCATAGAGAGAGATATAGATGATAGATAGATGATAGATAGATAGATGATAGATAGATAGATAGATAGATAGATAGATAGATAGATAGATAGATAGATAGATGATAGATAGAGACAGAGAACTCTTAGGGCTCTTGATTTTCTTACAAGGGCACTAATCCCATCATGGGGGCCCCACCCTCATGACTTTATCTAAACCTAATAATCTCCCAAAGAAGGCCCTACCTCCAAAATATCACACTCGGGGTTTACACTTCAACATATGAATTTTAGGGAGCACATTCAGTCCTTAACATTCCCTTCTATTATAAAGTATTATAAAAATTCTATTGATTTTAAAGGTCTTAATCTTATAAATTTGCCAACATCTTTGATATTCTATAGCCCTTGGCACACTTCTGGCTGCAACATATTTGCTGCAAGAGTTGGCCTGTGAATGAGGCAATGAGTGAGTGTGTATCACATGTAGTATTTTCTTGGCAGCCTTACCCCAGAATTCTTTTTTAATCTCATAAGCCTTGTATTTAATAAAGAACTCAATTTTTGAGATTATATCTTTCCTTGCTCATCTTTACTATAATGACTCACCAAAAGTACTTTTTGTAGATTTCATTATTGAAACCAATCTGGCAAATCCCATAAGCTAAAACTTGTTAGAAACATCTGTATTTGATCTATTTACAGCCTCCTGCTCTGCATGCTTGTTTAAATGCTTGTTTCTTCCATGGTGTTTTCTGTGAGTATTCCAGTGGTGTTTGCTGAAAACGGATGCATTGTAGTTTGTTACTATATTGTATTCTGTGCATTATTTGTCATTTTTTTTATTGTTGTAGGAAGGCAAGTGTTCTTCCAAAGCTATGTGACTTTTTGTCCATCACTAATAAGTAGAAAGATTTTTGAAATTTTGTACAGTACTGAACAGGGACTTTAAATATCAACAAAAGATATTAATATTTGTCTTCTCAGTTTTGATGTTATTAAGAAATGTCTTGCTAAACATGATGGCTTCATTCAGCCATTCTCAACTTAATGAAGCTCCACAGACAATGATTTGCATGATTTTTCTGAATTCCTCCAAGGAAGGTACAGAGCTAGTTAGTACCATTCTAAGAGGCCTAGGGATAAAGTAATCCATTACATTCAATGGATGTTTTAGGGCATTAAGACTTATTTTCTTGGAACTCCAGCTGAGAAGTATTGCAAAAATCTTAAGACAAAAATATAATTTAGGGTTACATCCATCATTAATAATAATAGATATAAATGTTTATTTTAAATAGGCTTATTTAAACTAAATAAAAATCACTACTAACCCTTCTGCATTATAGAATTCCCATCCTTCCTTCTGGATCCCTAGGGACATGCATGGCTGGCATATGGATCTATTGAAGACCTCATGTCATTCCATATATTAACCATTAGAAGGCTAAGATCTTTTCTATGTTTTTGAAAAAAAAAAGTAGATATTGGTTTAAGTATTGAATTAGTTAAATATTTTATTCCCATACCCCAAAGAAGTGCCTCATTTTAGAGATCAATGGTTTAGGAGCACAAAATACCACTGTTTTGTTTTGTTTTAAAATCTTTTTTGAGTCACCATGCCAGCTTGCACTGAGAATTAGAAATTGGGAAGGGAGGGAGTGATTATGAAGTCCACATAATAGCAAAAACTAGACATGGAATCCCAGGAATCTGAGGTTGATCATTCTATTTGTTATGCAGCATTGTTGCAACAGAACTAATTCAGTTGAGGATGCCCCTGTAAAGTAGCTGTGGCTTCTTTATTCAGGTAACAGAATGAAAAGCACACAGCAGGACCAAACCCAACTTGGTACGTGGAGCTGAGCCCTGCTGAACCCAATAGAGCCACAGCTGGACTGCAGATTCAGGAGTAGTATTACAGCAAAATAATGGCAAATAAACCTCTGAATGTGAGTGTAGGAGTGTGCTCAGCTTTGATTTCAGCCTCCAAGACTCTTGTACTCTTCTTCCTTAAATTCTGTGAAAGACATTAACACAGAGCACTCAGATGCATATATACATTCTCTAAACAGTTTTCAGAATTACCTGGTTAGGACATGGGTCCAAAATATATTAGTGTTTGGCAACCATGTTGGACTATGAGCCAGTCCCCAAATAAAACTTGTTCCTTTTTGGGGGGGGGGTGTTGTTTTAAGATTTTATTTACTTATTTATTTTAGAGAGAGAGACGGAAAAAGAACCTGAGTGGGGTGAGGGGCGGAGGGAGAGAGAGAGAATCTCAAGCAGACTCTGTGCTGAGTGCGGAGCCTGACTTGGGGCTCTATCCCACCCCCCTAAGGTCATGACCTGAGCTGAAACCAAGAGTCAGCTGCTTAACCAACTAAGCCATCCAGGTGCCCTTCCACAAGTACACCTTATTATTTCTCATTATTCATGCCTTTGGGATGAAAAATATGTCATTCTGGGTTTGGTCAGTACAATAGACTATGTCACAAGAAACAGGAAATGGGGTTTATGTGAACGTGAGAGTAGCTGAGGGAACAGCGGTCTGAAGGTCGCATGGGAAGGAGGAGAGAGACAATCACTTGTAACTCACAGCTGGAAAAGACTGGAATTCTCAGAGATGTCTGAGAAACCACCACATCTGGATACCAAAGTGTAAGCTTGAGATGAGGTCCACTAAATAGCCATGTACTGCAAAACTGCTGAGTTTGACAACATGCCTTCCTAAGAACTATTACCTCTGCTTTTACTTCTGCCTCCCCATGCAGCTCTTCTCACTATGAGATTTTCTCATTCAAACCTGAAGCATCTCATGGAGTGGAGTGCTGAGAAATGTGGCTGCCAGTCTTAGGTGGGACTTCTGGTGGTGCCAGCTGACCACAGATAATTCAGCAGAAAGACTGACATTTGTTGTGTGTTTTCTCTATGCCAACTACCAACTGACTCTATGTACGCGAGCCTGTTTAATTCTTTTTTTTTTACATTTTTTTATGTTATGTTAATCACCATACATTATCATTAGTTTTTGATGTAGTGTTCCATGATTCATTGTTTGCGTATAACACCCAGTGCTCCATACAGAAGTGCCCTCTTTAATACCCATCACCACACTAACCCATCCTCCCAGCCCCCGCCCCTCTAGAACACTCAGTTTGTTTCTCAGAGGCCATCATCTCTCATGGTTCATCTCCCCCTCCAATTTCTACCCTTCATTCTTCCCCTCCAGCTATCTTCTTCTTTTTTTTTTCTTTTTAACATATATTGTATTATTTGTTTCAGAGATACAGATCTGTGATTCAACAGTCTTGCACAATTCATAGTGCTCACCAGAGCACATACTCTCCAATGTCTATCAAGCAGTCACCCCATCCCTCCCACCCCCCACCACTCCAGCAACCCTCAGTTTGTTTCCTGAGATTAGGAATTCCTCATATCAGTGAGATCATATGATACATGTCTTTCTCTGACTGACTTATTTCGCTCAGCAAAACACCCTCCAGTTACATCCACATTGTTACAAATGGCAAGATCACATTCCTTTTGATGGCTGCATAATATTCCATTGTATATACCACATCTTCTTTATCCATTCATCTGTCGATGGACATCTTGGCTCCTTCCACAGTTTGGCTATTGTGGACATTGTGGCTATAAACATCAGGGTGCACGTACCCCTTCATATCCCTACATTTGTAACTTTGGGGTAAATACCCAGTAGTGCAATTGCTGGATCATATGGTAGCTCTATTTTCAACTTTTTGAGGAACCTCCATACTGTTTTCCAGAGTGGCTGCACCAGATTGCATTCCCACCAACAGTGTAGGAGGGTTCCCTTTCTCCGCATCCTTGCGAACTTCTGTCGTTTCCTGACTTGTTAATTTTAGCCATTCTGACTGGTGTGAGGTGGTATCTCATTGAGGTTTTGATTTGGATTTCCCTAATGCTGAGCGATGTTGAGCACTTTTTCATGTGTCTGTTGGCCATTTCGATGTCTTCTTTGGAAAAATGTCTGTTCATGTCTTCTGCCCATTTCTTGATTAGATTATTTGTTCTTTGGGTGTTGAGTTTGATAAGATCTTTATAGATTTTGGATACTAGCCCTTTATCTGATATGTCATCTGTAAATATCTTCTCCCATTCTATCAGTTGTCTTTGGTTTTGTTGACTGTTTGTTTGGCTGTGCAAAAGCTTTTTATCTTGATGAAGTCCCAATAGTTCATTTTTGCCCTTGCTTCCCTTGTCTTTGGCGATGTTTCTAGGAAGAAGTTGCTGTGGCTGAGGTCAAAGAGGTTGCTGCCTGTGTTCTCCTTTAGGATTTGGATGGACTCCTGTCTCACATTGAGGTCTTTCAACCATTTGGAGTCTATTTTTGTGCGTGGTGTAAGGAAATGGTCCAGTTTCATTCTTCTGCATGTGGCTGTCCAATTTTCCCAACACCATTTATTGAAGAGACTGTCTTTTTCCCATTGGACATTCTTTCCTACTTTGTCGAAGATGAGTTGACCGTAGAGTTGAGGGTCCATTTCTGGGCTCTCTATTCTGTTCCATTGATCAATTGTCTGTTTTTGTGCCAGTATTATACGATCTTGATGATGACAGCTTTGTAATAGAGCTGGAAGTCCGTAATTGTGATGCTGCCAGCTTTGCTTTTCTTTTTCAACATTCCTCTGGCTATTCGGGGTCTTTTCTGGTTCCATACAAATTTTAGGATTATTTGTTCCATTTCTTTGAAAAAAGTGGATGGTACTTTGATGGGGATTGCATTGAATGTGTAGATTGCTCTAGGTAACATTGACATCTTCACAATATTGGTTCTTCCAATCCATGAGCATGGAATGTATTTCCATTTCTTTGTGTCTTCCTCAATTTCTTTCATGAGCATTTTACAGTTTTTTGAGTACAGATTTTCTGCCTCTTTGGTTAGATTTATTCCTAAGTATCTTATGGTTTTGGGTGCAATTGTAAATGGGATCGACTTCTTAATTTCTCTTTCTTCTGTCTTGTTGTTGGTGTATAGGAATGCCACTGACTTCTGTGCATTGATTTTATATCCTGCCACTTGACTGAATTCCTGTATGAGTTCTATCAGTTTTGGGGTGGAGTCTTTGGGGTTTTCCACATAAAGTATCATATCATCTGCAAAGAGTGAGAGTTTGACTTCTTCTTTGCCAATTTGGATGCCTTTTCTTTCTTTTTGTTGTCTGATTGCTGTGGCTAGGACTTCCAATACTATGTTGAATAGCAGTGGTGATAGTGGACATCCCTGCCGCGTTCCTGACCTTACGGGGAAAGCTCTCAGTTTTTCCCCATTGAGAATGATATTCGCTGTAGGTTTTTCATAGATGGCTTTTATGATATTGAGGTATGTACCCTCTATGCCTATACTCTGAAGAGTTTTGATCAAGAAAGGATGCTGTACTTTGTCAAATCCTTTTTCTGCATCTATTGAGAGGATCATATGATTCTTGTTCTTTCTTTTGTTAATGTATTGTATCATATTGATTGATTTGCGGATGTTTAACCAACCTTGCAGCCCAGGGATATACCCCACTTGGTCGTGGTGAATAATCCTTTTAATGTACTGTTGGATCCTATTGGCTAGTATTTTGGTGAGAATTTTTGCATCCATGTTCATCAAGGATATTGGTCTGTAATTCTCCTTTTTGATGGGGTCTTTGTCTGGTTTGGGGATCAAGGTAATGGTCGCCTCATAAAACGAGTTTGGAAGTTTTCCTTCCATTTCTATATTTTGGAACAGTTTCAGAAGAATAGGTGTTAATTCTTCTTGAAATGTTTGGTAGAATTCCCCCGGGAAGCCATCT
>NW_025409949.1:0-10030 GCF_002201575.2 Neomonachus schauinslandi
AACAAACCTCAGACCGAATTCCATCGTACACCAAGGCATTTATGAAACATGTGTTCACCAAGGAGGCACAGAGCCCCTCATCCAGCCTGCTCTGATGCTGGAGGTGCCAGCCCCTGGACGCTCACCTGCGTGGCTCACTCTTACGTGTGTGACTCTTGACCTCAGATCAGGTCTGGATCTCAGGGTTGGAGTTTGAGCCCTGCTTTGGGATCCATGCTGGGTGTGGAGTCTACTTTCAAAAGGAAAGTTTCCTATGTAGTTGTTATTAAAGAGTGTCTAAAGGAAACTGAAAGCAAAACCGTCACCTTTGGTATAAAAGTCCGTCCACACGCGGGAGAACAGCAGACTCCACCATGGCTGAGGTAAGTCCCCTGGAACTTTCTATTTGCAGTTCTCCAGCAGTAGGCCACCCCCCTCTTATAAAGGCCTCCGTGTGGGTTCCTGGTGTTGGGCACTCTGAACTCCAGAGTTTGGAAAGGCTTTAGAAGGATGTTATGGAAAAGTCTTGGTTGTTTCAAAGTCCCTTTTCCTGTAGGACAGTGCGGGCTTCGGGCCCACTGAGCCTCCCCTCTCCTCTGGCTCAGCTCCCGGGGAAGGAGCTGGGTTGGGGTGGGAGCTTTGCCTGCCTGAGCTGGGAAGCATCTGGTGTGTGGGCCGAGGGGGGGGTCCCAGGACTTGGGAAGTGAGGGGATCCCCAATGTGCCTGTCTCCCTTGCTGGGGCAGGAGTTCAGTGCCTGCTCAGCTCTCTCCTCCTCTCTCCTCTTCCCTCCTTGGCATCTGTCCTGCCTCGGTAAGTATGCTTCCATTCCAGCCTTCTGATTCTGATCTCCCTTCCTGTCAGCCCTGATGTGCAGATTCACACGGTCTGGGGGGGGCAGGCCGGCTGCGTGGTTGGGGTGCACTGAAGGGGAATGAGTTGAATCATGCAATTCGAGGAAATGAGGCCATTCTCGGAAAGAGCAGCCCACTCTGCACTCACCTGATCCGCTGGGGTGGGCCGAGGGCCTGCTTGCTGCCAAAACAAATCTGCCTGTTGTTGCCTGGGTAGCCTCTCCTTCTCTGGGCGGGGCCCGGGGTCACATTTTACTGCCACCAGCCACTGTGCAGGGTGTCTGGGCCTGACCTTAGTTAGACATTGAACCTCAGAGTGACAAATACCATTTCGGGTTTTTTTGTTTGTTTGTTTATATATTTTTTTTTTTATTAACTAAAATGTATTATTTTGGGGGCGCCTGAGTGGCTCAGTCGGTTAAGCCTCTGCCTTCGGCTCAGTTCATGGTCCCAGGGTCCTGGGATCAAGCCCCATATCAGGCTCCCTGCTCAGCAGGAAGCCTGCTTCTCCCACTGCCACTCCCCCTGCTTGTGTTCCTGCTCTTGCTATCTCTCTCTCTGTCAAATAAATAAATAAAATCTTTAAAAAAAATAAAAAAATAAAATGTATTCTTTTTTTCAGGGGTACAGGTCTGTGATTCATCAATCTTACACAACTCACAGCGCTCACCATAGCACACACCCTCCCCAATGTCTATCACCCAGCCACCCCATCCCTGCCACTCCCCTCCACTCCAGCAACCATCAGTTTGTTTCCTGAGATTAAGAGTCTCTTATGGTTTGTCTCCCTCTCTGGTTTCGTCTTGTTTCATTTTCCCCTCTCTTCCCCTATGATCCTCTGTCTTGTTTCTCAAATTCCTCATATCAGTGAGATCCTATGATAATTATCTTCTCTAATTTTGCTTAGCATAATACCCTCTAGTTCCATCCACGTTGTTGCAAATGGCAAGATTTCATTTTTTTGATGGCTGCATAATATTCCATTGTGTATATATGCCACATCTTCTTTATCCATTCATCTGTTGGATGGACATCTAGGCTCTTTCCATAGTTTGGCTATTGTGGACATTGCTGCTATAAATATTAGGGTGCATGTGCCCCTTCAGATCACTACATTTATCTATGGGGTAAATACCCAGTAGTGTAATTGCTGGGTCGTAGGGTAGCTCTATTTTCAACTTTTTGAGGAACCTCCATACTGTTTTCCAGAGTGAAAAATCCCCTTGATTCCAACGTGGAGATCATCCCTGAGCCTGCCGTGCCCTGGCTGGCTGAGTCATGGCACCGCTTACCCTCCAGCCCCTCTTCCATGTGGATGTCCTCCGCCCCCATTCCAGGCCAGGCCTTTCACCGGATCCTGGGAAGGAAGGAGCTGGGCAGCACATAGGATCCTGCCCCAGTGGAGCTCAGAGCCCACAGGGAGGTGCAGACAGACACGGGGAATCCCAGCAGGACGTGATCCATGCAGAGGGAGGTGGCAGCTGAGCCAGGCTGGGGCCCTGAGAGCAACTGCTCAGAGAGGGATGTCTGTGTGGGGGAGAAGAAGAAAGGAGAGGTGGGGAAGGTGACTGTGACTGAGACAGCCAGATGTGCAGAGGATCAGAAGCAGGGGCCAGCTCTATGGTGAGGAGAAGGGCAAGCCAGTCAGCCTGGAGCCGGAGGGCAGGGAGGGTGAGGTGGGCTGAGGAAGGGCTGGTTGGAGAGCCTTTGAGCTGCCCAAGGTGCATGCCCTATGCCCTGAGGCCAGGGGAAGGTCATGGCCAGATGTGCCCTTTGGGAAGGCCACAGTGGGTCTCGGGGAGACTGGGTGTGGGGTAGCATGCACAGATGGCCTGGTGGGAGTGGGGGGGGTGCAGTCAAGAGGGTTGGGGACCTGGCTGGCTAACTTGGAAGAGCATGCAACTCTTGATCTCAGGGTGGTGAGTCAAGCCCCATGTTGGGTTGGAGATTACTAGAATAAATAAAATTAAAAAAAAAAAAAGCTGTGAAGTCTCAGAGTCAGCCCCGAAGACTGCCTGATGAATTCAGAGGATGAGAAGGTGATGAATTCAGGAGAAACTCCCGGGATCAGTGTTGGTTTTTGGATATTGGCATGACAAAGAGGGCTAAGGAAAGCTGACCCTTGGTCTTTGATTAGGTGGCCTGCAATGAGTTATAGAGGTTTGTGGTTTGCTGAGAGCAGGCACAGAAAGGGAGAGAAACTGAAACAGTCTCAAATCAGAGGTTGTGGCCCCCTGGTGTGGGGGTGGGGGGCACTGAGGAGCAGGAAAGAGGTGTGGAGGGGGAGAGAGGCAGGACCAAATCAGGGGGAGAAGAGGCAGCTCAGCGCTGCCCAGCTGAGTGTTCTTGGCCAAGCCCCTCTCTCTCTGATCTTCGGTTGCCCACCTGAACAATAGGGTGATGCTTCCTTCCCCTGGGGCTTCTGGAAAAGTGCCCACTGAGGCCTGCCATGTGCATTCTGGGAGCAAGCCCCCTCAGGGCAGAAGCTGCCCCGCTCTCCAGAGCTTCAGGTCCCCGGGTGATGCCATCAGCCAATGTCTCTCAGGTTGGCATCTCCAAGGGCAGGTGTCCTGGGGCTGGAGGGGCCAGCATCTGAGGAGGATCAGGTACCTGGTGCAGCCATGGACAGTGAGGGCCAAGAGGTGTCATAAGGACTGGCGAAGGGTAGAGAAGCTGGTGACTCTCCTCCCTGACTGCTGGGGAGGGTCTGGGGCTCCCAGGCTCAGCGAAGGGGTTTCCATGCAGGTGGTCATGTCTGCAGGCTCGGGAGCAGGTGTACAATGCACCTGCACATGCTTGCTCACAGCCTCAATGTGCACATGAGTACACACAACACACACACACAAACCCAACATATACACATACACAGATGTGCACATGAGTACACCCAACACACACATGCAAAACCAACATATACAACACACCGAGATGTACATGTACATGGAACACAACACAGAGACACACATGTACCACATGTACATATACACACATGTGCTCCCTCACACATATCCCATACAACTGGAGTGTGTGCACATACATACATAATAATATGCACACACTGAACAAATCTCCACTCTCCCATTCCACAAGGACCTTTTCTCCAGACATCCAGCCCCTAGTTGTGCAGAACCTCAAAATGACAGCAGGATGAGGACGCCACAGGGGCCAGGAGTTCCCTCCCACTGCAGGCTCTCACCAGGTGATGAACATCACCCAGTGGGGTCCCCAGGCCAAGCTGCAGGGCCCCAGCTGGGCACTCTACTGTTGCTTAGAAGCCCACCTACACCATTTTGGGTTTTTGTGTAGCAGTTTAGTGAAGAACCCAAACCTGGAGACCTGATCCAGATTTTCCGATTGGCTATGAGCACTGGGCCATCTATGTGGGAGATGGTTATGTGATCCATCTGACTTCTCCAAGTAAGCACTGTTGGAAATATTATTTTCAAAATATTTGTTACCATCATGAGAACAATTAGAAGAAAGTGCTGAGCAAGGGAAAACTGAGTTGGTTACTCCCTGAGCTTGCTTTAGCAGACCATACATCCATATCCCACTGGGTAATCCAGTGGAGTCCCATAGGTCTGGAGACAGGGAAGGCAAGTAGAATGCACATTCCAAGGACAAGGAGGGGATGAGGAGCCTCTGATTTCTGGGGTCCAGCTCATGGATCACCAGCAGTCACATCCTCTGGATGACCTCCCCCAACAGCAATATTTTGATTATAAAATAGAGATAATATTTACCTCAAAAGTTAAAAGGTGATGAAGTAATATATGGAAAGTAGACAGTTTGTGAAACGCAGTGGATACCAAAATAAATTTGATCTCTTTCTGAAATGTACGAGTGCACAAAAATTGCACAAATAGTAAACAACTATCATTGTTTATGATAGCAAAAGTTTTGAACAACCTAAGTGTTCAATGATAGGGCTTGATCAAATAGATGATCTACATCCATGGGATGGAATACAATGACATTGGCATAAGCAATCATGACATTAACTGACTTAAAAAATATTCACAGCTCGTTCAGTAAAAAGAACAAAATCTGTGACTCCTCCAATCACATTTGTGAAAAGACAAACAGCAAGACCTCAGTAGTGTACTCCCTTGGTTCTCCTTATGTGCTTCCCCTTCTCCCTCCCTGTCTCGCCTTCCCCTGCAGCTCCCGATGACCATGGTGGTGTCTCTGATTCCAAGTGAGTACCTGGGGGCTGGCTCTGGCATCATCTTTTCCATTCTGAGCAACAGAGTGGTGGTGAGACAGGAGCTCCTTCAGGAAGTGATGGGGAGCTGCCACCATAGGGTCAACAACCTCTTGGACTACAAGTGCAGACCATGGCCTTTGAAGCTGATCACCTACTCTGCGAAGGAGAAGTTGGTCAGGAGATGAAGTACAGTGTTCTGGGCAGGAGCTCTGAGGACTTTGTCACCAACCTGAGATATGGCGAGCCCAACAGCAGGCAGGTAAGGCCCTCTTTGAGACAATCCTTCTTTCTCCTGGAGGTCCCCTTGGGGTGGCAGTGACCAAGCTGTGCAGCCAGAGGGCAGAATCACCATGACCCACTGGCTGGGAGTCAGGATGTCTAAACTCAAATCTTCAATCAGCTTCTGATCCACTGGGGGTCTGTGGACAAGTCACTCCCTCCCTGGGCCTCAGTTTCCCCATGTGCAGGAGGAGGAGTTGGATGGAGAACCTCTGGAGGCCTGCCAGTCTGACCTTCTAGGATCCATCACCTGTAGGATCCACCATAAAGGCAGCTCTTGATGCCCCCAAAGGATGTCAGAAAGAGTGTGGGCCAAGCCAGCACCATGACAGATCTAAGGTCCCAGAGAGCACTCAGGCAAGGGATGCTCAAGATCCATGGGCCTATGTATGAGCTCAAGGATTCATTTATGGAAGATCTGGGGCACAGCTTCCCCACCCACCCCTTCTGGCTCCCACATTTGTTGTCCCCCAAACACACAGCTAATAAGTGGCAGAGGCAAGATTCCAACCCCAGCTGTCCTTCTCTAGAGTCTCTGCTCCCTACCACCGTACTCAAGCACCTGCAGGGCTCCAGGCCCAGGAGATTGGGTGGACGGAGGCCCCTGGATGAGATGAGGATGAGGATGAGGATGGGAGCAGCAGGTTTGAGGAGGGAAATGAAGATTTTGGATGTGGTTGGCGATGGGTGACCATTAGAGCTCCTGGTGGCGATGTTGAGTAGCAGTTGGACCTAGGAGTCTGGAGTTCAGGGTTGAGGTGGGGCTGGAGATAGAAATTTCCAGGCTGCAGTGCACAGTGCACAGTGAACCCAATATGCTTCCTGTGGCCATGGTTTCCTGAAGTTTCTCCTCAGCTTCTGCCACAGCCCCTCCCTCCACAGGTCTGTAGTGTAGCCCACACTGCAGAGCAGTTCCCAGGCTCAGCCCCAGAGCTCTGCCCCACCCAGAAACAAAGCACAACCCCTCCCCCCTTCCCACCCTGAGTCAGGAACAAATGTGATCACCCCGTCAGCTCACAAAAAAGGATCCCATCCGCCCATCCCACTAGTTGTCAGGAGAAGACCAGACAAGACCACCACTAAGAGGCCTCCTCAACTTACAGGTCTCCTAGGAAGTAGGTCCCCTGTAACCCAGCCAGCATCTTCCTAGGAGAGGACTCTGGGCTGGCAGCTCGGAGGGAGAATGAGTGTAGCCCCCAGGCCCTTGGGAGGGAGGGAGAACCTGTCTGCACTTGCTGTGGATGCTGACCATGGGCTATTCACTTTCAGGTGGCATATGCCCTGACTGGAGGAGGGGCGACCCTGGCAATGAGCCTTCTAGGCATTGTTGGATACTTTCTTTTGAAGAGCTAATCCCCAAACCAGTGACAGCCTGAAGGAACCCCAAATCCTGCAGCTGCAGAGACCAGTGCAGACACCCCAGGGCTCCGCTGTCTGCGAGACCCTCGCCCTCGGGCCACCTAGGTTCTGTCTCTCCCTTTCCCTTTCTCACTGGCTGAAGGATGGGCTAATTGTACCAAGACCAAAGAATCAGTAAGTGTATCTTCAGGAAGGACTTCCACCGTAGTTTTCTAGACTTCTGAACCAGAAAGGAAGAAAGGAACATTAATTTGGCACCTGTTGGGTTCTCCCAGCAATTTCTAGCTGAGTGACCTTGGGAAAAGCTCTTGACTCTCAGAGCTTGGGTCCCACCTTCTCTGGGATGGGGGTAATGATCCACTTCCCACTGATGTTGTCAGGATTAAGTAAGGTCATGTGGAGAAGTCACCCCCCATGATGTCTGGTGCCTAGCTAGTATTCCGTGGATTGTCTACATCCTTCCACCAAGACTCACCATTGTTGTCATGACACATCATTCATTTTACTGTTGGGGTGCCAAAAAAAATCCAGACCCAACCACTGAATTCTGTCTCACTGTAGCCACACCACCTGGTGCTTGAACCCCGTGACTCTGCGTACGCAGTTCCCAACGTCTTCCCAAGCACCTCCTTCGCTCAGCCCTCTTTTAGCTTTCTTTGTCAACTCCAAGTCTGGTGCTCATCGTCTGTGACTACCAGATGGAAGTATATGCACTTTCCCTGCCTAAATTGCCAGGGTTCAAGCTGCCCCTAGGTTGAATGCTGAACATTAGCCACCTTGACTTTTAGGGCAGTGAAATACTGTGCATGAGGCTCTAATGATGGGTACGTGTCATTACACATTTGTCCAGACCCACAGAATATCCAACACTGAAAGTGGACCCAAAGGTGAACTGTGGACTTTGGGGCATTATGATGTGTCCATGTGGGGTCATCAACTGTAACAACAATGGATCCTCTGCTGAGGGATGTTGATAGTGGGGGAGGCTGTGCATGGGGCGAGCAAGGGGTGTCCGGGAACTCTCTGTACCTTCCTCCCAATTGTGCTGGGAAGCTAAAATGGCTCTAAAAGATAAAGTCTTTTGAAAAAATTAGCCACCTCTGAATATCCCTCTGTTCTTTCGCAGCAAGCCTTTCATGTGGTCTCAGAAGTGCCATGTCCCCATGATCTCAGGCTTGCTCAGCCAGCCTCTACCACCAGTGACCCTACTGAATGGCTGCTCCATTTGGCCATCCTTCATGGTGGCCACTACAGCCACTCCCTGTCAGGCTTGAGGCTTAAGGATGTCACCCTCCCTGGGCTGTACCTTCCCAAGCATGTGAAAGCTGGTGGGTCCCTTAATCCCCCAGTGCAAGAGAGACCAGGCTGGAACCAACTCGTCACAAGACTCCCCTGAAAACTCAGGGCTATCTGGGGTGACTGAGACATAGGAGGACAAATGAACTCTCAGGGCCGCCAGCTGGCTGGATGTACCACAGAACCATCCTCCAGGGGAACGACCCTATGCTGCCCAAGGTGAGGTGACAGGTGCTCAGGGGAGCCACTTGCCAGAGTGACAGCAGTGCTCAGAGAATCAGACTGCCCTCAGCAGTCCCTCTGCTGTGGGAAAGGGCCATTGTCCCACCTCCCTATGGTGAGTCACCTAGAGAGCTGCCCAGAACATCACCAGACAGTCCTCTCATCTCTCTATAGGTTTTGTGGGATGTCCCCTTAATCCCCATCTGTTTCTATCCTCCTGTCCTGGTACCTGGAATTTGCCATAGTGAATTCAGCTTTTTAGCCTTTGCCTTTCCAAACAACATTTGCTTTCAATCTCCTTTCAATCCATTGGTATCTTAGTAAAAAGTAGTCCACGGTGGCTTTCAGTTCTCTGGTAGGACCTGGAAGAAATGGGACTTAGGATGGGCCAAGTCTTGGTGTGAGGGTTGTGTAGCCTGGAACCAGGGTTGTTGGGAGGGAGGGAGGGTGTTCTTTGAAACAAATGGTCAGGATTGGGAGGCAATCCTGTCCAACTCCAGAGAGTTAGGAAGAAGGAATGCTAAAGAGGATTGGAGGCAATCCTGTCCAACTCCAGAGAGTCAGGATTGGGAGGCAATCCTGTCCAACTCCAGAGAGTTAGGAAGAAGGAATGCTAAAGAGGGAGGTGGGGAACTTGAAGACAAGCTCTTCTGTTTCCCTGAGAACCCCTTGCATCCTACACGGCAGGAGGGTTGGTCCTACCCTGGGGGCTTCGGGAAGGCAAGGGACTAGAAGGCTCTTTGCCCACCCTCGGGGATGCTGGTCAGGAAAGGAGGCAGGAGGCCTGGGTTGTGAGGATCCCCTCAGCCCTTCCTCTCGGCCAGACCCTCAGGGCAAATGTTGGCACCATCAGCCTGCTCTCTCTACACCCTCTCTGTATGCTTTGCTCTCTGGGCTACTCTAGTGGGCCCCCTTCCTTGAGACTTTTCCAGAAAAGGGTCATGCTCAGTCCCTATGCACACTCTCCTGGTGCCTGAAAAACAAAAGAGAGAGAGGCCAGTTTTTTCCCAAGAACTCCCCAGGAGTAGCCGACTTTCTAATCAGGAAACCACACACCAGGGGCAGTAGGCTGGCATTCTGCCTGAAAGACGAGGCTACATAAACTATCTTCATTTCTGATCACCAGATGTTTTCTAACTAGCACACTGAATATTGAAAATGATTTTTCCTTGGAAAAATTAAGGACATGATCATCAGCCTAATAGGGGCTAGAAATGATTTCTCATTGGTGAAACGAGGCTATTCATAAGATGGGAAGGAAGTGGCTAGGGGCGCCTGGGTGGCTCAGTTGGTTAAACGACTGCCTTCGGCTCAGGTCACAATCCTGGAGTCCCAGGATCAAGCCCCACATCGGGCTCCCTGCTCGGCAGGGAGTCTGCTTCTCCCTCTGACCCTCCCCCCTCTCATGTTCTCTCTCTCATTCTCTCTCTCTCTCAAATAAATAAATAAAATCTTTTTTAAAAAAATTAAAAAAAAAAAAAGATGGGAAGTGACTAAAATACTTTTGACCCACCCCAGAGTTGTAGGAGCACAGTGTGAGAGAGAAGCCTGGGGCCTGTTTCTTTAGGGATGGCACCTGAAGCTTGATCCCTCAACTTGCCCATGCCCAGTCTCTGGGGGGATTTCTGGTTGCCTGATGCGGACTATGGCGGCACCTAGACCCTGCCCTGGGTGAGTCTTTCACACAAGCTGAGGTCCACAGTACCTAATATGACCGAGGATGGTGTCTGCATTCTGCTTTCAGAGCAGGCTGGATAAGGGGCTCTGTGCCTCGTTGACGAACACATCTTTCATAAATGCCTTGGTGTACGATGGAATTCGGTCTGAGGTTTGTT
>NW_025409950.1:0-10020 GCF_002201575.2 Neomonachus schauinslandi
AGTCACATGTCTTCTATGCACAACACAGCCTAGGCTCACCTTAGGCACAGCTGGAGGATACTGGACTAGCCAGGGCAAGGAAGGGCCACTGGCTGGCAATTCCTCCAATAAGAGACAGCTGGGCTGTCTGGCAAGGGAGACACCTGGTCCCCAATCAGGCAACCGGTCCAGATGTACTGTGCATGGACTGTGCCTGTGGGCCTAGCGGTTCAGGGTTGCCTGGGATCTGGAACAAGGCAAGTGTCCAGGTCATAGGCTCTGTCTCTACAGGGATAAGGGGTATGTCTAACTTCAAGGCATAACCTGCAGAAATGAGCATAAGTTTCCCAAAGGCACAGCTGGAAGAGACTAGAATATATTCCCACGGCGGTGCTAGTTGGCTGGAAGGTGATTCTTCCAAGAAGAGTCCTCTGGGTTCCCTGGTTCTGGAAGAGCCCTGGACCCGATTAGGCTACAAGTCCAAACAAGGATTTGCAGCTGCTGATTCTCAAGGAATGAGCTGGGGACAGTGCTCCCCAAATCTGGGGCCGGAGGCCCTCCCACCTGCTCTGTGCTGCCCTGCAAGCAGGTGAGCTCCAGGGGAAGCTGGTGGCCTCTCAGGCTGAAGTCACACATTTCCCATTCTCGGGGGTCTTCATCCATTCTTGCTCACCACAAGCCCCTCTCCATTGGGTTGCTTGGGCCCCATGGTAGGAAGAAACTCACCGGCTGTGCCCGCACCGCACCGTGCTCGGGCCTCCAGTGGAGGCTCCATGGTGCAAGGGCCTGGGGTTCGCTCACCTCGCAGCCAGAGCAGGGCTGTCTCCAAACAGGCACCTAGAAATGCTGCAGGAAGGATGGATCCTGCCACGAAGTCAGGGATGGAGGAAACCAGGAGCTCTACTCAGGTAGAAATCTTGTAGAGTCAAAAACTCCACCTCCCAGCCTGTGGGAGGAGTCTCCCACATGATCCAAGCAGCCTCTATTAGAGAGCACACCCCTGTCCCTCACAGCTACTCCAGCCCCGAGAGACCCTGTGATATCTAATCCCAAAGCAACCTCGGCGGCCAGCACTGATGTGGGGAACAAAGGCAGAAGAAAAATTATTAAATTTCCTTATACCTACAGCCCACTGTGAAAAAGGCAGAGGGACATTCCTCTAGGGACTCAACTGCCTCTACTGATACTCTGCTAAGGGGGAAAGGCAACCCTATCCCAAAAGCACCCCCAACCCCCAGATCCTGTAGGTCCAACTTTAGTATATAAAACTTCCTTCGGAAACTTCCTTTATCTCTAAACCCCCCAAGATATGTGTTGGTAATCACACCCCAAGCAGATGGCCCACCGATATACATCTGAAGGTTCTCATGACTCAGGTTTTATTAGGTGGTAATAAATGACCTTTTCCCAACAATAGCTAGCCCCCTCAAGGTCCTGGAAACCGTGCTTCCAGAGTTCCTT
The DNA here is from genome assembly GCF_002201575.2 of Neomonachus schauinslandi. Taxonomy (NCBI): domain Eukaryota; kingdom Metazoa; phylum Chordata; class Mammalia; order Carnivora; family Phocidae; genus Neomonachus; species Neomonachus schauinslandi. The sequence continues at coordinate 1,441 of NW_025409950.1, forward strand.
AGAGACTTACCCTATCCCTAACCCCCTCCCAACTTGAAAGTATATAATGGGCCACTCCTCATGACCCCAGTGCAGCTCTTCCTGAGCTTTCATAAAACCACCTTTTTGCACCAAAGAGGTCTCAAGAATTCTTTCTTGGCCATTGGATTTGACCCCTAACGTTCTTTCCTACATCAGTCCCACCTCCCAGAACTTTCCCATCCTCCCACCTTGAGAGTGGACTTCCACTTTAATTAGGTGTTTGGTGCTTGCTACATCCCTGCTGACTGCCTCGATTCAAGCACTGATCAGATCCCTCCATGAATCTTCTCCTGGAGGATCCAGGAACTGAGACCTCCCTTCACACAATGCAGACTCAGGGGTAACAGCTTCAACTGATGCCTGAGGGCCACCAATTGGCACCTGCTACCTCAGAATGATTGGGAGTGGGGGGCTCTCCCATCCTCTACACTGTGCAAGCATTTGGGGACCAGCACTAACTCCTCAGGCCCAGAGGGCCCCAGTGCCCAAGGTCTGCAGAAGGACTACATGCTGTGCATGTGCAGCTGTGCAGACCAGTATCGGGAGGGATCTGGAACTGGCAAGGGTCTGGGAGTCCTGATCACAGGATTCAGCTCTTGCAGGACCAAGTTTGTGCCTAATTGGAAGCTCTACTTGGCACAAGTGGGCATGGTCCCCCTGAAGGCCGAGATGGAGGAAATGGTAGTGCCCTGCCTGCATCAGCCCAGCCCCCTGGCTAGGGTCTCCTTCACTGAGAGACTTGCTTACTGGTCAGCCCAGGCCACTATCAGGCAGTCAGTCCAAACAGGGCCTGGTAGTCCCCAGTTTAAAGCTGCCCTCAGGAAGAATTGGGGGGCACTGGGCACTGTCCCCTCTGGAGGCTATGCAGCTTTGGGGGACCAGCCTGAGCCTAACAGGCCCCAAGAGCCAAAGGCCAGCTAACAGAGTACATACTGCACATGTGTGGGAGACACAGGTCAGGGGAGCCTGGAATCTGAACCAGGGCATCTGTAGGGACAGGCTGAGTTCTAGTAGTGAGCTACTGGGGGACCAGGACACGGCCTAATTACAAGTGCTAGTCTGCACAAATGTGCCAATTCTTCCCCCTGAAGACACACCTAGAGGAATCTGGACTGCCCTGTCAGGCAAGGCAGTGCAGGACGGGTTGAGATTTCCTCCAGTAAGAGACACCCAAGAGCCTTGATTATGGTAGCCCGGGACCCCATCAGGCAGCCAGTCTAAGTGGGGAGTGACTGAGCCAGGTTGAAGCTGCCACCTCAGAAAGAGTTTTGGGGAGTGAGCTCTGTCCACCCCGGGAACACTGCAGGTTCAGGGGACCCGACTAAGCCCAACGGGCCTGGTAAACCGGGGCAGCCCAACACTGCTGGCCGACAGTGTAGACACTCTTGGCACACACTACTTGTCTCTCCCGGTTTAGCACCCCATATCCTCTCCTGTCTTTACCTGCTAGACCTAACCAGCTATCACCTGCATGTCTCCATACCGATTGTCTGCATCATATTATGCATACATCTTGGATTTCTTTCCTGTCCTTTCCTTTCCTTTGCTTCTCCTCCCTCCCTCCCTCCCTCTCTTCCTTCTTCTTTCCTCCTTTCTTTCTTTCATTCTTTGTTTCTTTCTTCTTTCTTTTCTCTCTTTCTCCCTCCCTTCTCTCTCTCCTACCTCACACCCACGCCCCTCCCTCCCGTCCTTCCTCTTTCTTTCCTTTCTTTCCTTCGTTCTTCCCTTCTTCCTTCCTTTCTCTCTCTCTCTTTCTCCCTCCCTTCTCTCTCTTCTACCTCCCACCCACGCCCCTTCCTTCCTTCCTTCCTTCCTTCCATTTGTTTACGCTAACTGGGACACATTAATTTGTCCAAAGCTTTTATCCCCTTGCTTGGCACAGTATCCAAATAAGCTGTGGCCCTAAGGGTAGTTTTTCTAAGTATGTCACAGCCACACCTTTCAGGTGGTGAAATTCATGCAGCTCAAGACTGAAACCAGTTCCTGATGGTTAGCAGATGCTGTAGGAAGTTGCTAACCATGCTGGAGAAGGTTATTCTTTGACACCTGCGCCACTGTGGATGAGAGAGGGGAAATACTGGCCTTCCTCCTTCTCAAGGATGTGCCTGGAGGCGTGGAATGGATAGGAGAACGGCTGCCTCCCTTCTGTCACCCGCTCAGTGTCCACGTGCCCTGCACCCACCGGAAGTGGGATTGTCTGTTTGCCAGAGTTGCAGTGGCCTGAAAATAGTCCTTTCATTTTCAGGGGAATGGACCACATTCTGGAGAAAAGGGAGCTTTTAAGACGTTCTGCAGTTATGCTTAAGCACTACTCCCTGGGGTCTCTCTTTATACGTCAAGTAAAAGGATCCCTCCCCGCAGTATGCAATGAGACAGAGGTCCTGTCTGCACAACAACTTTGTGTCCTTACACAGAATTACATCCAGGTGGGGAGCACGGTGCCTCAGCAGGAAGTCCGGAGCAGCACGGTGACCACTCAGACAGTCCTTCCGCTGCCTACCTCTGTGGCCTCCCCCTGGCCTCCTGGATGACAGGGGGCACTGCTGCCCCACCTCTGCCCTGTGCACCAGTTGCCCAGGTGCGAAAGCGGGGGCATGGGGGAAGGGTGCGTTGGGCGAGAATCCCAAGTAGGCTCCATGCTCAGCATGGAACCCAATGCAAGGCTCAATCTCACAAGCCTAAGTTCGTGATATGAGCCAAAATCAAGAGTCAGACACTCAACCAACTGAGCCACTCAGTCGCCCACAAAATTTATCTTTAGATCAACTTCTATTATGAGCGCCTATCAATACAGAGCAGTGAAGTCAAGCAATTCTTTCATCCTATAGAAAAACTTCTCCCTGAGGAAAGAGTGACTCTGCAGGGACCAACAGAAATTACACATCAAGCTAATCCTGGACTATAAAACAAGGGGGAAAATCATTTTAGGCTGATGGATACATGTACATCACCTTCATTACAGTGATTGTTTTACTGGTATATACATATATCAAGAGTCTTGAAATTATACACTTAGATCTATGGAAGTTTTGGTTACATAATTATACTTCAAAAGGCTATAAAAATATCCAAAGACTCACACACCTAGGAAGGTAAATACTCTGTACTTATTGATCTGAACTAGTTACGGAAATAGACAACTCATCTCAAAAAATCCAACCACATCATAATGAGGAATTCTGGTAGGTCAGAAGAATGGAATGGAATAGAATAAATTCACTAAGGTACTTGAACTATAGGAAGCTAGAAGGTAATATATTGATGTCCTATATGCTCTCCAATTTCCCTCTTGACATACACTTTCCTTCTTAAAAATTTTAGCTATTTGTTTGAGAGAAAGAGAGCGGGAGCACACATAGAGGCAGGGGCAAGAGGGGCAGAGGGAGAGACAGAAACAGACTCCCTGCTGAGCCCGATGTGGGGCTCCATCCCAGCACCCTGAGGTCATGACCTGACCTGAAGGCAGCCGCCCAACTGACTGAGCCAACCAGGTGCCCTAATATTCCCTTTTTTTGTTAGTTTCTACCTTCTTACCTATTTTATCCACTTCTTGCCCCTCACCTTGGCAAATCATGTATATGTTCTCTGTATCTATGAGTTCGAGTTACTGTGTTTTTTGTTTTCTGGTTTGCTTTAGATTCCACATATATGTGAACTCGTGGTATTTGTCTTTCTCTTTCTGATTTATTTCACTTAGTGCGTCCCCTTGGCCGTTATGAATTATGTGGCAATGAATGCAGGTGCGCACGTATCTTTATGAGTTAGCGATTTCAGTTTCCTTGATTTTAACACCTAGGAGGGGAATTGTTGGATGATATGGTTATCCTATTTTGAAATTAGTTTCCCTGAAGTAATCTGTATCCCCAACGTGAGTCTCGAACTCACGACCCGCAATCAAGAGTCACACACTCTTCTGACTGAGCCAGCCAGGAGCCCCTCACATTGAATTTTTTGAGAAAACTTGATACCATTTTCCATAGTGGCTGCACCCATGGACAATCCCAACAACAGAGCTTTCCTCCACATTTTGGTCGACCCGTGTTATTTCTGGTCTTTTTACCACTAGCATTTCTGACGGGTGTCAGGTGCCATCTCTTTGGGTTTTGATTTGCATTTCCCTGGTGACACATGGTGTTGAACCTCTCTTTATGTATTTGTTCGCCATCTGCGTGTTTTCTTTGGAAAAATGTCTATTCGTAACTCTGCCAATTTTGTAATTTCTATTTGTTTTTGTGTTATTGAGTTGTATGAGTCTCTAATAATTTGGATATTAAGCCTTTATCAGATAGGCAGTTTGCAAATATTTTCTCCCATTCAGTATGTTGTCTTTTCACTGCGCTGATAATCGGTGACCCTCACGAGTGTCTGCAGTTGGCCCTGTCTGTTCTTCTAGGTCACAGTGCCCTACATGGTGAAAGGAGACCCCAACTACAAAACACATTCTTCTCTAGCCTGACCGTACCCCACATCCGGGTCAGAGCACCTCGAAAACCTGTCACCTGCTGCTCTACCTGGCCAAGAATCAGCCCCTCCCCTCACCCCCATGGGCGCGGCTGCAACCCTCTCACGACCTTCAACACCCCTCAAAAGGCCCAGCCTGACAGAAACTCGGGGCTCACACGTCTCTTGGTGTCTGGACCCTCTCTTCCCTGGATGAGTGGACCCACTCTGTCCTGCTTGTGGCTCTACTCTTTGTGCAATTCCTTTTTTAAAATTTATTCTTATTTATTTTTAATTTTTTAAAAAATATTTTATTTTTTTATTTGACAGAGAGTGAGATAGTGACAGCAGGAACACAAGCAGGGGGAGTGGGAGAGGGGGAAGCAGGCTTCCCGCTGAGCAGGGAGCCTGAAGCAGGGCTCCATCCCAGGACCCTGGGATCATGACCTGAGCAGAACGAAGGCAGACACTTAATGACTCAGCCACCCAGGTGCCCCTCTTTGTGCAATTCTTTGCCGCCCGTGGCACCGGCCACCCTAACCCTAACATCAGAATACATTACATCTTCCAAAATTAGAGAAAAATGATACTGGTCGTTAAATCTGTTTAGAGTTTATTCTTTTCTCTTAATCCCTCTTGATCCCTACTGGGGTCTTCATGACTTCCCGCATAAGCATCCAAGAGCTCCCCCAGGGTCCGACCTTTCTATGCCCTAGTTCCTCCTGCATCACCTGGCTCCACCCACGGCTCCTCCTCCTGCCCTCCCACGCCTCCTAAGGACCCTGGTGGTCCTGCTTGTCATTCCCACAAGACCTCCCTCCCTCTAGCAGGCAGTGCTCTCAACATGGCCCCCCAGAGCCCACGTCCTGTAACTGCCCTGTAACTGCCCCATGGGGGTAAATCAATACTTCCTGCTCTAGAAAGCCCTGCCTTACCTGCAGAACTGGGGCAGTGACTCTCCACCCAGTCTTTTCCACTGTGCCCACGCAGAAGCCCTGAGCCCCCAGCAGGGGTCCGCAGCACACTGTCATGGTTGCGAGGGGTAGCTCAGCTTTCACCGCCTGGGCCAAGGCTGTGAGGCACACTGTCCAAGCCCTCAACTCTTGAAACCTCACTTTTCTCACCTACAAAATGGAGAAATTAATGTCTATGTCATAAGAATGGATGCCAATAAAATAGAACAGTCTGTGTGACTCAGTGAGAATAGTATGCCTGGTCCACATTAAACAATAAAATAAAGCAACCTGAATCAAACCAGAGTGTAGATCAGATGAGCCTGGGTTCAAGCCTCCACACAGCCAATAGTCACACATCCCCAGGCCAGTTTCTTAACTTCGCACGTCTCAATTTCCTCACTGAGAAATGGGTGTAGGTGTGATAATCCATTTATCCCTCTATTCATAAGATCACCACCAGATTGTGTGGTACCATACATCAGGCCCTGGGCCACAAGGTAGGAATGCAAGGACAAGAAAGGAGCACTCCCAGCACTGGGGGCACAGAGCCACCTAGAACACAGACCGCAGAATCACAGTCCTGGCTAAATACTGGAGTCCCCTGAGCAGCGTAAACAATCCTGATGCTGGGCTCTGCCCAGGGATTCTGAGCAGGAGGCCTTGAGCTGTGGCTTTAGGAGGGATTCAGAGCTTCCCCTCAGACCCCAATAGGCAGTACACATTGAAAACTACTGCTTTCGCACTCTCAGAGAATTCCCTTACACCTGATTTGTTGCAGAACATTTCCCCCAGATCTTGTTTGAACTACTGAGGACACAGAGGTGGGGTGGTCTTCAGTCCTGGGACAGGGTGTCCCACTTCCCACACACGTTGTGTCAGCTCAAAGGGAGTCAGAAGCTCCACTGGAGGTCTGGTGGGTGGGGTGGCTCCAATCTTATCTGTTTACAGCTGATAACAAGGAAGAACCTTCCCCAGAGCCAGGGATCCGCTGCCCCACACCAGGCTTCCAGCCCTTCTCAGGCAGCTGCTTCCAGCTGGGCCTTGCTCACCAAGGGAACCTGGGCTTCTCTGCCCTGAAATGCAAAGCACTTTTTTACAATACCTGTGGGTAAATGAGGGCACGTGACAGCCCTTTCCCTTCCTGGAGCTGCCTTAGGCAAACAGCCAGAGACAGGACATTCCATCCCTCTTTCTGGCTTCTCAATCCTGTCTTGCTGGCAAGACATTTCCTTTGCTTTTCCTACAGGTTCCGTGTAAAGTGTATATTTTCAGAACCGTATTTGACACAGAAGTTATCATGACTTCTGAGATTTGATTTCAAAGACTCCAGAAAAAAAAATGGGGGGTGGGTGCTGAATAAATGACATTGGCAAAGGTTGACACTTAATCTCTGAACCCCAGTTCAGTGAATCATTATCCTGCTTCTTGGGTATATTCAAAAGCGACCACAAACAAAATATAATGAAAGGCAGTATGGGAGGAAATACAATATTGGATACTACTCTTAGAACGTTAATGTCATAAGAATGGTTTGAATTCGTTCGATATTATCATGTAAACTGAAGTTTTAAAATTTCTTATTCAAAGAAATATAGCCCTTTAGATTACACATGGTTTTATTTTAGCGTACAACCCATTTTGCTCAAAAGAGTTTCTCTTGATTTAGAGTCATATACTTTTATATAAGTAAACTATGCGGTGAACAAGTAATAAGCATTAGGTTCAAAGGTATTTGTCATGCCTGCAATCACAGATGCTTGCCCGAAGCTGTGAGGGGTCCTCCTCCAGAGAGTTTGCCTAGCCAGGTCTCCTGGTCCCGCCGGGGTCCTGGCAGCTCACAGAACTAGTCCTTGGGAGGCCCACAGGAGCCAGGCTCACCAATTCCCTTGGCTCTATTGCTTTATTTATCAGCCTCTGGAGTAAATCTCAAATTTAGAGGTTTTGAAAATGAAATCAGTATCAAAGACTATTTCATCCTTGGAGGAAGCAGGCTATTTCTAGAAAGCTGTTTTTATATTAAAATCACAGGACCATTTGCCCCAGAGTGGCAAGGCATCCTCTTCAGTGATGATAAAAGGGCCCAAGGCCTTATTTTGGCAATCACTCCCTTCTTGGATCCAGAGCTTAACATCAGACAATGACTGGGGGAGTGCCCTCCCAACTCCGTGGTCTTCACACACTGAGCACCCTGTGGGCTTCTTCTCATAAAATTACCTATTGTTTGAAGATCTAACTGCCACAGGGGCTTAAACTAAGCCTCCCTTGCCTCTCCTTTTACATGGGGGATAATAAAAACACTGCCCCAGAGGCATGCTGTATTAAATGGGTAATGTATATGACACAGTCACCACTGTGCTGGGCGGAGAGAAAAGGCTCAGTCTGTGGAAGGATCGATACATCCTCAGAAATCATTTGTGGGGCAATGTCTCCCTTTATATTCATGCTCCCCAGTCAAGACTTTTGGGACCCATGTCCCACCCAAGGGCTCCCTTCTCTAGCTGGGCCCTCACCACCACACAAGGGTATGCAGTATAAAATTTCCATTTTCCTGTGAAAACTTTTCATGTTGAGATTTTAATTGTGTTTTCTGTTTTGTTTTGTTTTTTCGGTGAGGGAAAGGCTTGTTGCCTTAGCCACCAAAGCTGACATCAGGGATTGACTACTCCTGTTGCTGTCAGCCCTGTTAACACCACTGAGGGGAGAATCAGCCCAGGTCTCCAGCCCTCACCCCACCCCCACCAGGTCTCACTGAGGGGACAGTCCTGGAGGCTCAGCATGGGCCCTGCCTGTCACAGCAGCTCACTGCCTAATGGGCTTCCACAGCAGAAGGCAGGGATCTCACTGCTGTTTCTCACGGCCTAGAGAAGAGGAAAGATCTGTTTCTTCTTTCCTTACCCTTCTTATGTCCTAATGCAGTTATTCCATGACCTGGAGTAAAGATCCCTTCAAATACAAAACCCGGTAAGACTCAACTTCCTTGGAAACAGATCTACACTTCCTTGGAAATTGATCTTCCACGTACTGAAGAGAGAAAGAGACGCTTATAGCAGACCTGTCAGTGGGAAATGACCCGGAGACACCCTGTTAGGTAAGGACACACATCATCCAGATCTCAAGGCCAAGAGGGGCATCCAAAAGCCTCCAGAATAAATAAACTGCAGTG
>NW_025409951.1:0-10014 GCF_002201575.2 Neomonachus schauinslandi
TCCTTCCCCAAATTAGGGAAGTTCTCTGCTATAATTTGCTCCATTATACCTTCTGCCCCTCTCTCTCTTTCTTCTTCTTCTGGGATCCCAATTATTCTAATGTTGTTTTGTCTTATGCTATCACTTATCTCTCGAATTCTAACCTCGTGATCCAGTAGTTGTTTATCTCTCTTTTTCTCAGCTTCTTTATTTTCCATCATTTCTTCTTCTATATTACTGATTCTATCTTCTGCCTTATTTATTCTAGCAGTTAGTGCCCCCAGTTTTGATTGCACCTCATTAATAGCCTTTTTGATTTTTACTTGGTTGGGTTTTAGTTCTTTTACTTCTCCAGAAAGGGTTTCTCTAATAACTTCCATATTTTTTCAAGCCCAGCTAGTATCTTTAAAGTGATGATTCTGAACTCTAGATCTGACATCGTACTAATGTCCGTATTGAGTAGGTCCCTGGCATTCGGTACTACCTCTTGTTCTTTTTGTTGAGGTGATTTTTTCCGTCTTGTCATTTTGGGTAGAGTAGAATAGATTAATGAGAGAACAAAATGCTAGCAGAGTAACAACGTCCCCAGAAAATATACTCTAAACAAATCAGAAAAGACCTGAAGCAGTGGAACAAGAAACAGAAAGAGAGAAAAAAGAAAAAGAAAAAAATGAAAAAGAAAAAGATAAAGATAAAATAAAAACAAACAAAACAAAACAACAACAACAACAAAAACCAGAATGTGATCAAATATGATCAGGCCAGTATATGGATCAGTACCACACTAGATTTGGGGTGTATTTTGGTCTTTTAGCAGAAAGTGCCTCCCAAAACTTTAAAGAAAGAAAAACTTATATATGTACAAAAATAAGGGTTGATCTGATGAAGGGATGGAATATGACTGTAAAGATGGAAATTATAAAAAATTTTATAAAAGGAATTGATAAGAAGTTGTTTGAAAAAAGAAAGAAGAGGATTTAAAAAAAGAAAAAAGAATAAAAAAGGGAGAGAATGTGATCAGGCAGGGGAATAGAAAACACCATATACTAGAGATTTAGGGTATATTTTAATCTGTTAGAAGAAACTATCTCAAAATTTTAAAGAGAGAACAGCTTATATATATAAGCCAAAAATATGGGTAACTACTATGAAGGGATAGAATATGACTCTAAAAATGAAAAATAAAAATGTTTTTTTTAAAAAAAGCGATTGATAAGATGTTGGTTGAAAAAGGGAAAAAGAAAAATTCAAAAAAAAGAAAAAAAGACAGTTAAAAATAAATTAACTTTGAAAGACTAAAGAAGCATGGTAAAAAAGCCATGAATTCTATGTGCAGTATTCCCCTAGCACTGGAGTTCTCCCATTCTCATTGATCAGTAAACTTGGTCTTGGCTGGCTGTCCTCTCTGATCTTCTGGGGAGGGGCCTGTTGCCGTGGTTTCCAAATGTTTCTGCCGGAGGCGGAATTGCCCCGCCCTTGCCCCCTCCTGGCTAAGTAATCTGCTCGGGTTTGCTCTCCGGAGCTTTTGTTCCCTCCGAGCTTTCCGTACAGCTTTGGAGGCGGAAAGTGAAAATGGCGGCATCCCAATGTCCGCCCCGGAGTAGCGGAGAACTCGGGGCCCCGCTTCTCAGTGAGCCCCCAGAGAAAAGCCGTCAGTCACTCCCGTCTCCCCGGTCTCCGGCTGCACTCCATGCTCACCCGGCCTGTGACCACACATTTCTATCTCTGGCACCCGACCCCGGGTGGAGTCTCCAAACCCAGCAGATCCCTGCGGTGCACTCCCACGTGGCTCCTCCCAGGGACGGAAGGTGAGTCTCCCCGGATCTGCCGCTTGTTGGGTCCCTGCTGGAGGAGCAGGGGCCCGACTGTGCCCCGGATCACGGTTTATGCCAACCCCGAGCTGAGAGCCCGCGCCTGGGCTCCGCCTCTGCAGCCGGCTTCCCTGCTCCGTTACCTGGGAGCTCTGCCACACTCAGGCACCCCCGGTCTTTCTGTGACCCCGAGGGTCCTGAGACCACACTGTCCCGGAGGGTTCCACCCCCCGCTTAGCCACCAGAGTGACGTCCCTCGGCGGAGCAGACTTTTAAAAGTTCCGATTTTGTGCTCCGCGGCTCTATCACTTGCCAGAAGCGGCCGACGGAGGCCCCTCCCCCGCCATCTATCCTCCCGAATATCCCCTTGGATTCACTTCTCTGCACGTCCTACCTTCCGAAAGTGGTCGCTTTTCTGATGAGAGTTGTTGCTCTTCTTTTCTTCGATCTCCTGTTGAGTTTGTAGGTGTTCAGAATGGTTTGGTCCCTATCCAGCTGATTTCCTGAGAGGAGACGAAATCCAGGTCTCCTACTCCTCCGCCATCTTGCTCCGCCCCTATTTCATGAGGTTTGGCGGTATATCACACGAGGTTTAGTGGGATAGCTCATGATGTTTGGCAGGATATCTCCCCAGGTTTTGCGGGTTCTCTCTGCACGTTTGGCAGGAAATCTCCCCCAGTTTGGCCAGAAATCTCACCAGGATTGGCGGGAAATCTCACAAGGTTTGACTGGAAATCTCACCAGGTTTGGCAGGAAATCTTACCTGATTTGGAGGGAAATCTCACGAGGCTTGGCGGGAAATATCACGAGGTTTTGTGGGAAACCTCACAAGTTTTGGCGGGAAATCTCACCAGGTTTTGTGGGTAATCTGATGAGGCTTGGTGAGAAATCTCACGAGGTTTGGCCTTGAAATCTCCTGAAGTTTGGAAAGAAATATACTGAGATTTGGCTGGAAATCTCATGAGGTTTGGCGGGCAAACTCATGAGGTTGTGTGGGAAATCTCACGTGTTTTGGCGGGAAATCTCTTGTGTTCTGACGGGAAATCTCTCGTGTTCTGGCGGGAAATCCCACGAGGTTTGGCGGGAAATCTCACATATTTGGACTGAGTCTGCCTAAATTTCCATAAGATCCGGTGAGATTAGCATGAGAACTCACAAGACCTTGTCTGTCATTTCAAGAGATTTATCGCCAAATCACCCGAGGACCGGGGAAAGCAAGAGATACATTTTCTTCATTTCTGGGGTGTTGTGTGCCTAATACAGAGAGCTTTAAGGTTTTGAGAGCTGGGGAAAGCCCCCAGGGCCCTGCCTCTCTTATTACCATCCTGCAGTCGGCACTTTTGCTTCTCGTTTCCCCTCCTGCTCTCCTCTTAAGGTCACCTCAGCATGAATGTGAAGGAACATTCACCTGGCCCATTCATCCTGAATCCAAGCTCCTTTCTTACCTGCCTTAGAGCCAGGATGCTGAAACAACAGGGCTTGAGGGAGACACACTTTGTGTCTTCTGGAAGGGCATGCCTGGGACCGATTAGGAAAGTAGACTTCTGCCCAACACTTCCATGTGTGTTCACTACTGACACTGGGGGCACAGCAATCCCTGTTATGTATGGGTTCAAAGATCTGCCTAAGGGCCAGGAAGTTTGCCACAGGCGCAAACGGTTTCTGGCCCTAGAACTCAATAAATGGGCCACGATCTCCAGAGATTTGATTGAGATCTCACAAGATCTTCCCCAAGATCATGGGATGTCTGGCTAAAGAAGAAGTATCTTTTCTTTTTCTTTTTCTGAGTGGTTGTGCGGTTAATAGAGTCAGCCTTAATGTTATCAATGCGTGCTAAATTCTCATGCTTGGGGTGCCGCATTGCTTCTCCCTTCTCTTACTACCTTACACATTCCATCATTTGGGTTTAGATTGAAAGAGGGTTCACCAGGCTTGCTCATTCTGTTTTCAAGGCTCCCTTACTACCCCCTCATCCAGGATGTTGCGATACCAAGGACTTAGGTGGGAGACAAATTGTTTCTTCCCTCATGTCGTGCCTGGGAGTATTGCTACAACTGGAGCTATTGGACGTTGTGCACACTTCTAGCTATGCCATCCCTATCCACCTAAGTGGTGCAAAGCAGTCTGTGCTATGGGGAGCCATTACCCCACCCCACAGCCATCAGAGCCTGGGTGATTGGTCACAGATGCATCAAGTTTTGGCCAGAGATGACAAGAGCTAGCCTGAGATATCACAAGATTTGGGTGAGATGTCACAAGGTTGGGCTCGAATCTGCGAGGTGTGGGGGAGATCTTACCGGGTTTGGCTAGAAATCTCACGAGGTGTGGATGAGATATAAGGACATATGGCTAGAAATCTCATGAGGTGTGGGCAAGATCTCACATGATTTGGACTGATCTGGTGAAATTTGAGTGAGCACTGGGTAGATATGGATGAGATGTAACGACTTGGCTTGGGATCACACGAGATTTACTCCCAAACCATGGAAGTATGGTGATGAAAAGAGGTATATTTTCTTTCATTTCTAGGGCATTGTGAGGCTACTAGAGACAGCACTAAGGTTTTGAGAGCTGGAAAATCCCCCGGGGCAGCGTAATAAGGGAGGACTGCATTCATAATGAATGGGCCTGGTGAATACTTTTTCCACTAAACTCGAACAACGGAATGAGGAAGGCAGGAGGAGAAGGAGGAGACAATTTGCCATCCTAAGCATGAGAAGTTAGCATGCATTCAAAACATTAAGGCTTATTCTATGAAGCGCAAAACCACCCAGAAAAAGAAAAATAAATGACACCTCTTCTTTAGCCAGACATCAGATGTTCTTGTGGAAAATCTTGTGAGATCTCATTCAAATCTCGTGAGATCTCAGGCCACTGATTGAGAAATAGGCCCGAAAATCCTTCGCACCTGTGGCAAACTCCCTGGTCCTTGGGTGGATCCTTTAACCCATATGTAGCAGGGATTGCTGGTGTTCCTAATGTAAATAGTGAATACACATGGAAGGGTTGGGCAGAATTCTCCATTCCTAATTGGTCACAGGCACGCCCTTGAGAAAGACACAAAGTGTCTCACACATAAATCCTTGTTCAGCATCCTGGCTCTTTCGTGTCTAAACCATTGGTGGGCCAGGTGGCTGCTTATTCATAGAAGGGATTTATACACATAGAACGGTTGGGCAGAATTCTCCTTTCCTAATTGGTCAGAGGAATGCATTTAGAAAGACACAAAGATTCTCACCCTTAAGTCCCTATTGTTTCAGCATCTTGGCTCTAAAGCATCTAAACCATTGATGGGCCAAGTGGATGCTTATTCACAGAAGCAATTTACACTGATGGAAGTGTTGGGCAGATTTCTACTTTCCTAAATAGTCACAGGAATGCCCTTTAGAAAAACACAACATGGAATGGTTGGGGAGAATTCTACTTTCCTTATTTGTCACACACACGCCCTTTAGAAAGACACAAAGTGTCTCACACCTAAATCCCTGTTGTTTCAGCATCCTGGCTCTAAAGCAGGTAAGAAGTGACTGTGCGTGGGCCAGGTGGATGGTTATTCACACTCATCCAGAGGTGAGAGGAACAGGAGAGTAGAGGAGGAAAAAAGAAGCAAAGTTTCCCATTACAGGCTGGAGAAAATAGAGGCAGCCTCCCTGGGGGCTTTTCCCAGCTCTCAAAGCCTAATGCTCTCTGTATTAGCCTCACAATGCCCTAGAAAGGAAAGAAAATATACCTCTTTCCTTCATCATAGCTCCATGGTTTGGGAGTAAATATCTTTTGATCCCAGGACAAGTTTTTAGATCTCATCCATATCTAGCAAGTTCTCATTGAAATTTCACCAGATCAGTCCAAATCACGTGAGATTTCACCCACACCTTATGAGATATCTAGCCATACATCCTGATATCTCATCCACACCTCGTGAGATTTCTAGCCATACATCCTGATATCTAATCCACACCTCATGAGATTTCTAGCAAAACCTGGTAAGATCTCACCCACACCTCAGAGATTTCTAGCCCAACCTCATGAGATCTCATCCAAATCTTGTGATATCTCTGGCCCAGCTATTGTCATCTATGGCCAAAACTTGATGCATCTGTGACCAATCACCCAGCCTCTGGGGGTGTTTAGGTAGGGAAATGGCACTCCCTAGCACAGACTGCTTTGCGCCACTTAGGTGGTAAGGGATGGCACATGCCAGAAGTGTGCACAACATCCAATATCTCCAGGTGTAGCAATACTCCCAGGCACGACATGAGGGAATAAACCAATTTTCTCCCAAGTAAATCCTTGGTATCGCAACAGCCTTGATGAGTGGGTACTAAGGGAGCCCTGAAAACAGAATGAACAGGTCTGGTGAATCCTTATTCACACTAAAGCTGAAGAATGGAAGGAGGAAGGCAGGAGAAGAAGGAGGAAGCAATTTGCAACCCCAAACAAGAGAAGTTACCAGGCATTGAAAACATCAAGGCTGACTCTATGACACCACCACCACCTAGAAAAAGAAAAATAAAGGATACCTCTTCTTTAGCAAGACATCACATGATCTTGGGGAAAATATTGTGAGATCTCATTCAAATCTCATGACATCTCGGCCTATTTATTTAGACATAGGGCTGAAAATCTTTGCAACTGTGGCAAACTCCCTGGCCTCTGGTTGGATCCTTGAACCCATAGGGATTGCTGGTGTTCCTAAATAGTGAATACAAATGTAAGGGTTGGGCAGAGTTCTCCTTTCCTAATTGGTCACAGGAATGCCTTTAGAAAGACAAAAATTATCTCACACCTTAATCCCTGTTGTTTCACCATCCTGGCTCCAAAGCATCTAAACCATTGATGGGCCAGGTACACGCTTGTTCACAGAAGGGATTTATACACAAGGAAGGGATGGGCAGATTTCTAATTTCCTAGTTTGTTAGAGGGATGCTCTTTAGAAAGACAAAACATGGAAGGGTTTTGTAGAATGCTACTCTCCTAATTTGTCACAGACATGCCCTTTAGAAAGACACCCAGTTTTCACACCTAAATCCCTTTTGTTTCAGCACTCTAGCTCTAAAGCAGGTAAGAAGTGACCTTTCATGGGCCAGGTGGATGCTTATTCACATTCATCCAGAGGTGTGAGAAACAGTAGAGTAGAGGAGGAAAAAAGAAGCAAAGGTCCCCATTGTATGATGGTGATAATAGAGACAGCCCCCCTGGGGGCTTTTCCTGGCTCTCAAAACCTTAATGCTCTCTGAATTAGCCTCACAGTGCCCTAGAAATGAAAGACAATATACCTCTTTCCTTCAGGGGACCTCCTTGATTTGGGGGTAATCTCGTGTGATCCCAGGCCAAGTTGTTCGATCTCATCCAAGTCTAGCCAGATCTCATTCAAATGTCACCAGATCAATCCAAATCACGTGGGATTTCACCCACACCTCTGAGATTTCTAGCCATACATCCTAATATTTCATCCACACCTCGTGAGATTTCTAGCCAAACCTGGTAGAGATCTCACCCACACCTAGGAGATTTCGAGCCCAACCTCATGAGATCTCACCCAAATTTTTTTATATCTCAGGCTCAGCTCTTGTCGTCTATGGCCAAAAGTTGATGCGTATGTGACCAATCACCTGGCCAGGCTCTGGGGTCTGTGGGGTGGGGAAATGGCACCCCCTAGCACAGACTGCTTTTTGCCACTTAGGTGGTTAGGGATGGCACATGGGAGAAGTGTACACAACGTCCAATAGCTCCAGTTTTGAAATACTCCCAGTCACTATGTGAGGGAATAAACAATTTGTCTCCCACGTAAATCCTTGGTATCGCAACATCCTTGATGGGGGGGTAATGAGGGAGCCCTGGAAAGAGAATGAGCAGGCCTGCTGAACCGTTTTTCACACTAAACCCAAACGACGGTATTAGGAAGGCAGCAAGAGAAGGGAGAAGCAATGCACCACCCCAGGCATGAGAAGTTGGATGCACTGATAATATTAAGGCTGACTCCATTAACTGCACAACCACCCAGAAAAAGAAAAAGAAAAGATACCTCTTCTATAGCCAGACATCTCATGATCTTGGGGAAAATCTTGTGAGATCTCAATCAAATCTCTGGAGATCACGGCCCATTTATTGAAATCAAAAGCCAAAAACGTTTTCACCTGTGGCAAACTTCCTGGCCCTTGGGCGGATCTTTTAACGCATACGTAGCAGGGATTGCTGTGTGCCCTGTGTAGGTAGTGAACACACATGGGAGGGTTGGGCAGAATTCTACTTTCCTAATTGGTCCCAGGCATGCCCTTCCAGAAGACACAAAGTGTGTCTACCTAAATCCCTTCTGTTTCAGCATCTTGGCTCTAATGCAGGTAAGAAAGCAGCTTGGATTCAGAATGAATGGGCCAGGTGAATGTTCATACACACTCATGTTGAGGTGACCAAAACAGGAGAGCAAGAGGGGAAATAAGAAGCAAATTCCCCACTGCAGGCCGGTGAGAAAAGTAGCAGGCACCTGGGGGCTTTCCCCAGCCCTCAAAACCTTAAAGTTCTCTATATTAGACTCACAACACCCCAATAATGAAAAAAATATACCTCTTGGGGGCAGAGCAAGATGGCAGAGGAGTAGGAGACCTGGACTTTGTCTGGTCTCATGGATTCAGCTGGGATCAAACCATTCTGAACACCTACAAACTCAACAGAAGATCGAAGAAAAGAATAGCCGCAACTCTCTGAACAGAAAAGCGACCACTTTCTGGAAGGTAGGAGGTGCGGAGAACTGAATCTGAGGCAATATTCGGGAGGATAGATGGCGGGGGAGGGGCCTCCGTCGGCCGCTTCTGGCAAGTGATAGAGCCGTGGAGCACAAAATCGGAACTTTTAGAAGTCCCCTAGGCTGAGAGGCGTTGCTCCAGTGGCTAGGCGGGGGGTGGAACCCTCGCGGACAGTGTGGTCTCAGGACCCTCGGGGTCACAGAAAGACCGGGGATGCCTGAGTGTGGCAGAGCTCCCAGGTATTGCAGCAGGGAAGCCGGCTGCAGAGATGGACCTGAGGCGTGGGCTCTCAGCTCAGGGTTCTCATAAACTGTGATCCGCGGCAGTCAGGCCACTGCTCCTCCAACAGGGACACAACAAGCGGCAGATGTGGGGAGACTCACCTTCCTCCCCTGGGAGGAGAGGCACAGGAGCCCATGGCAGGGATCTGCTGGGTTTCGAGACCCCACACGGGGTCGGGTGCCAGAGATAGAAATGTGCGGTCACAGCCTGGGTGAGCACGGAGTGTGGCTGGAGACCAGGGAGTCAGGAGTAACTGACTGCTTTTCTCTGGGGGCACACTGAGGAGTGGGGCCCGAGTTCTCGGCTCCTCTGGGCGGAGATTAGGAGGCTGCCATTTTCACTGTCGTCCTCCAAAGCTGTACGGAAAGCTTGCAGGGAACAAAAGCTCCCGAGAGCAAATCCGAGCAGATTACTTAGCCCAGACCGGGCAAGGGCGGGGCAATTCCGCCTCTGGCAAAGACATTTGGGAACCATGGCAACAGGCCTCTCCCCCAGAAGATCAGTGAGAACAGCCAGCCAAGACCGAGTTTACCGATCAATGAGAAAGGCAGAACTCCAGCGCTAGGGGAATACTGCACATAGAATCCATGGCTTTTTTACCATGATTCTGTACGCTTTCAAAGTTAATTTTTTTTAACTGTCTTTTTTTGGGGAATTTTTCTTTTTCCCTTTTTCAAGCAACATCTTATCAATCCCTTTTTTAAAAAACATTTTTATTTTTCATTTTAGAGTCATATTCTATCCCTTCATAGTAGTTACCCATATTTTATATATATATATATATATATATAATCACCTTAACAAAAAGAACAAAAGGTAGTACCGACTGCCAGGGACCTACTCAATACAGACATTAGTATGATGTTGGATCTAGAGTTCAGAATCATCACTTTAAAGATACTACCTGGGCTTGAAAAAAATATGGAAGTTATTAGAGAAACCCTTTCTGGAGAAATAAAAGAACTAAAATCTAACCAAGTCGAAATCAAAAAGGCTATTTATTAGTGAGGTGCAATCAAATATGGGGGCGCTAACTGCTAGGATAAATGAGGCAGAAGAGAGAATCAGTGATATAGAAGAACAAATGATGGAAAATAAAGAAGCTGAGAAAAAGAGAGATGAACAACTACTGGATCACGAGGGCAGAATTCAAGAGATAAGCGATACCATAAGACGAAACAACATTAGAATAATTGGGA
>NW_025409952.1:0-10010 GCF_002201575.2 Neomonachus schauinslandi
AGGACAAATCTCCATATCTTTTTGCTTTGAAAACCAGAGGGACCAAGGTTGAAACAGTCACTACTTATCCTCCTGGCAGTGAACCCCACCAGCCCATGCTTTGGTGGATGCACCCCTCTAGCCAGGCAGTCATCAGAAGACCAGAACACAAACCTTACAAACACTGCGTGTCCTGACCCTCCCCGGATGGGGGGTATGTCTCCTCCAATACCCTCTTGGGCAGAGCCCATCCAAACTGAGAAGGACTAGACCATTTCCAAAGGAACTCCTCTGCCGTAGACAAAGAAAGATAATCGCACACAACAGTGAGACAGCAGCCTCAGCAGTGAGCTGTAGGAAGACAACTGGTTTGATTACAGGCCGTGCCTGCCAATGAAATCTTCTACATGGACAACACAGGGAAAGCACCCTGTAGCCTGATGCTACTACATCTATGGCAAATATCTGGGCTGACTCAAGTCAAGTCCAAGGTGGCTCCAGACAGGTCCACTTACACCACAGGGGTCAAACCCTGCCCAAAACAGGCAGAGAGCCACCACAGGTGACTGGAATGAAAGAAGAAGTGGGTAAACCACAACAGCACAGCTTACACAACCCACATAGAAGACATCCCTGAAAGGCAGGGTTCTGGTGAACATAGGACACTGCACCGGGGATCACTGCAGGACCTCTTCATAAGGCCACTACCTCAAAAAGCAGGAGACAGAGCTGAGATCCCTAGCACACAGAAACAAATTTAGAGTTAGGAAAAAAATGAGGAGACAGTAGAATATGGGCCAAATGAAAGTACAGGACAAAACAAAAGCAAGATACCTAAGCAAAAGGGATGACTAATATGCCTCATAGATATCTGTTTGTTTGTTTTCAGTGATCTATTGTAGTTTATTACATAAAAGTACAATAGATTTTTAGGGAAGAGATAATACACACAACAGCAATAAGAGAAAATTCACCATTTTTGTCAACATGCCATGAAATATCTATCATACATCTATATCTATCATGTATTTATCTATCTAATCTATCATCTCTCTATCATCTGTCTACCTGTTAACTGTATGGACTGTGTTATGTGGATGCTGATCATTGAAAATTCAGGAAAGAAATCACATGGACAGTTTCATAAAGCCTTTTCCTTTTTTAGATGATTGACTCTATCTCTGAAACTAATAATACATCAAGTGCATTTTACCCTGATTGTCACAGGAAAAAAAAAATGAAAGTACTAATTTTTAGTAATATTCAATTTGGTAAGCTATGCACCAGGATGTTCTGTAAAGACTATTTTTTAAATGTGAATTGCCATGTTGCAATTCCTTTTTGTTTTTTCTCCAAATTGCTATTTACATAGCACTTAGTCAACATAGAATGTAGTATTAGTTTCAGGTGTAAAATTTAGTGATTCATCCAGCACCCAGTGCTCATCACAAGTGCCCTCTTTAATACCAGTCACCTATTTAACCCATCCCCCCCACCCACCTTCCCTCCAGTAACCACCTGTTTGTTCTCTATAGCTAAGAGTCTGTTTCCTGGGTTGTCTCTTTTTTTCTTCCCCCTCTGTCCATTTGTTTTGTTTCTTAAATTCCACATATTAGTGAAATCATGTTATTTTTATTTCTCTGACTGACTTACTTCACTTAGCATAATACTAATACTCTTTAGCTCCATTCATGTCATGGCAAATGGCAAGATTATAGATAGATGTATATATGTATATCTATCTATATCTTATACAGGTATAAATATCTATCTATATAGGATATATTTATAGGTTATATAGAGAGAGATATCTACAGGATATATATATAGATATAAATAGAAATATCCTATATATATCTCAGAAAATATTATTATATATATTTCCCATATATACCCCACAAATATAAATATGTATCTCCCACATCTTCTTTATACATTCATCATTCACGGGACATTTGGGCTCTAAATAATTTGACTATATTTGATAATGCTGCTAGAAAGATCGGGGTTCATGTATCACTTTGAATCACTATTTCTGTATCCTTTGTGTAAATATATAGTGTTGCAATTGCTGGATTGTAGGGTAGTTCTATCATTATTTTAAAATATTTTTATTGTTATGTTAATCCCCATACATTACATCATTACTTTTAGATGTAGTGTTCCATGATTCATTGCTTGTGCATAACACTCAGTGCTCCATGCAGAACGTGCCCTCCTCAATACCCATCACCAGGCTAACCCATCCTCCCACCCCCCTCCCCTCTAGAACCCTCAGTTTGTTTTTCAGAGTCCATCATCTCTCATGGTTCGTCTCCCCCTCCGATTTCCCCCCCTTCATTCTTCCCCTCCTGCCACCTTCTTTTTTTTTTTTAATCTTAACATATATTGCATTATTTGTTTCAGAGGTACAGATCTGAGATTCAACAGTCTTGCACAATTCACAGCGCTTACCAGAGCACATACCCTCCCCAGTGTCTATCACTCAGTCACCGCATCCCTCCCACCCCACCCCGCACTCCAGCAACCCTCAGTTTGTTTCCTGAGATTAAGAATTCCTCATATCAGTGAGGTCATATGATATGTGTCTTTCTATGTTTGACTTATTTCGCTCAGCATAATACCCTCCAGTTCCATCCACATCGTTGCAAATGGCAAGATCTCATTCCTTTTGATGGCTGCATAATATCTCCATTCAGATATATATATATACACACCACAACTTCTTTATCCATTCATCTGTTGGTGGACATCTTGGCTCTTTCCACAGGTTGGCTCTTTCCACAGGTTGGCTATTGTGGACATTGCTGCTATAAACATCGAGGTGCATGTACCCTTTCGGATCCCTACTTTTGTATCTTTAGGGTAAATACCCAGTAGTGCAATTGCTGGAACATAGGGTAGCTCTATTTTCAACTTTTTGAGGAACCTCCATACTGTTTTCCAGAGTGGCTGCACCAGCTTGCATTCCCACCAACAGTGTAGGACGGTTCCCCTTTCTCTGCATCCACACCAACATCTGTTGTTCCTGAATTGTTAATTTTAGCCATTCTGACTAGTGTGAGGTGGTACCTCATTCAGGTTTTGATTTGGATTTCCCTGATGCCGAGCGATGTTGAGCACTTTTTCATGTGTCTGTTGGCCATTTGGATGTCTTCTTTGGAAAAATGTCTGTTCATGTCTTCTGCCCATTTCTTCATTGGATCATTTGTTATTTGGGTGTTGAGTTTGATAAATTCTTTATAGATTTTGGATACTAGCCCTTTATCTGATATGTCATTTGAAAATATCTTCTCCCATTCTGTCGGTTGTCTTTTGGTTTTGTTGACTGTTTCTTTTGCTGTGCAAAGCCTTCTTATCTTGATGAAGTTCCAAGAGTTCATTTTTGCCCTTGCTTCCCTTGCCTTTGGCGATGTTTCAAGGAAGAAGTTGCCGCAGCTGAGGTCAAAGAGGTTGCTGCCTGTGTTCTTCTTTAGGATTTAATGGACTCCTGTCTCACATTTAGATCTTTCCACCATTTTGAGTCCATTTTTGTGTGTGGTGTAAGGAAATGGTCCAGTTCATTTTTCTGCATGTGGCTGTCTAATTTTCCCAACACCATTTGTTGAAGAGACTGTCTTTGTTCCATTGGACATTCTTTCTTGCTTTGTTGAAGATAAGTTGACCATAGAATTGAGGGTCCATTTCTGGGCTCTCTATTCCGTTCCATTGATCTATGTGTCTGTTTTTCTGCCAGTACCATACTGTCTTGATGATGACAGCCTTGTAATAGAGCTAGAAGTCCTGAATTGTGATGCCGCCAGCTTTGCTCTTCTTTTTCAACATTCCTCTGGCTATGCGGGGTCTTTTCTGGTTCCATACAAATTTTAGGATTATTTGTTCCATTTCTTTGAAAAAAGTGGATGGTATTTTGATGGGGATTGCATTGAATGTGTAGATTGCTCTAGGTAACATTGACATCTTCACAATATTTGTTCTCCCAATCCATGAGCATGGAACGTTTTCCATTTCTTTGTGTCTTCCTCAATTTCTTTCATGAGTATTTTATAGTTTTCTGAGTACGGATTCTTTACCTCTTTGGTTCGATTTATTCCTAGGTATTGTATGATTTTGGGTGCAATTGTACACGGGATCAACTCCTTAATTTCTCTTTCTTCTGTCTTGTTGTTGGTGTATAGGAATGCCACTGATTTCTGGACATTGATTTTATATCCTGCCACTTTACTGAATTCCTGTATGTGTTCTAGCACTTTTGGAGTGGAGTCTTTTAGGTTTTCCATATAAAGTATCATATCATCTGCAAAAAGTGAAAGTTTGACTTCTTTGCCATTTTGGATGCCTTTTATTTCTTTTTGTTGTCTGATTGCTGTGGCTAGGACTTCTAATACTATGTTGAATAGCAGTGGTGATAGTGGACATCCCTGCCGTGTTCCTGACCTTAGTGGGAAACCTCTCAGTTTTTCCGCATTGAGAATGATATTCACTGTGTGTTTTTCATAGATGGCTTTTATGATATTGAGGTATGTACTCTCGATCCCTATACTCTGAAGAGTTTTGATCAAGAAAGGATGCTGTACTTTGTCAAATGCTTTTTCTGCATCTATTGAGAGGATCCTATGGTTGTTTTTCTTTTTATTATTAATGTTTGTTATCACATTGATTGATTGGCGGATGTCAAACCAACCTTGCAGCCCACGGATAAATCCCACTTGGTTGTGGTAAAGAATCCTTTTAATGTACTGTTAGATCCTATTGGATAGTATTTTGGAGAGAATCTTTGCAAGGATATTGGTCTATAATTCTCCATTACATCCATGTTCATCAAGGATGTTGGTCTGTAACTCTCCCCTTTGATGGGTTCTTTGTCTGGTTTGGGGATCAAGGTAATGCTGGCCTCCTAAAATGAGTTTGGAAGTTTTCCTTCCATTTCTTATTTTGAACCATTTCAGAAGAATAGGTATTAATTCTTCTTTAAATGTTTGGTAGAATTCCCTTGGGAAGCCATCTGGCCCTGAGCTTTTATTTGTTGGGAGATTTTTGATGACTGCTTCAATATCCTTAGTGCTTATAGGACTGTTAAGGTTTTCTATTTTTTCCTGCTTCAGTTTTGGTAGTTGATACATCTCTAAGAATGCATCCATTTCTTCCAGATTATCTAGTTTGCTGGCATAGAGTTGCTCATAATATGTTCTTAGAATTGTTTGTATTTCTTTGGTGTTGGTTGTGATCTCTCCTCTATCATTCATGATTTTGTTGATTTGGTTCATTTCTCTTTTCTTTTTGATAAGTCTGTCCAGGGGTTTATCAATCTTGTCAATTCTTTCAAAGAACCAGCTCCTAGTTTCGTTGATCTGTTCTACTGTTCTTTTAGTTTCTACTTCATTGATTTCTGCTCTGATCTTTATTATTTCTCTTCTCCTGCTGGGTCTAGGCTTTATTTGCTGTTCTTTCTCCAGCTCCTTTAGGTGTAGGGTTAGGTTGTGTACTTGAGACCTTTCATGTTTCTTGAGAATGGCTTGTATTGCTATATACTTTCCTCTTAGGACTGCCTTGGCTGCATCCCAAAGATTTTGAACAATTGTGTTTTCATTTTCATGTGTTTCCATAAATCGTTTTAATTCTTCTTTAATTTCCTGGTTGACCCATTCATTCTTTAGTAGGATGCTCTTTAGCCTCCATGTATTTGAGTTCTTTCCGACTTTCCTCTTGTGATTGAGGTCTAGTTTCAAAGCAAGCACTGTGCTATGAAAATAGGCAGGGAATGATCCCAACCTTTTGGCACCAGTTGAGATATGATTTTTGACCTAGGATGTGATCTATTAATTAGAATATTCCATGGGCACCAGAGAAGAATGTGTATTCTGTTGCTTTTGGATGGAATGTTCTGAATACATCTGTGAAGTCCTTTTGGTTCAGTGTGTCTTTTAAAGTCTTTATTTCCTTGTTGATCTTTTGTTTAAATGATCTGTCCATTTCAGTGAGGGGTGTGTGAAAGTCCCCCATTATTATAGTATTGTTGTGGATGTGTTTCTTTGCTTTTTTTATTAATTGGTTTATATAATTGGCTTCTCCCATGTAAGGGGCATAGATATTTACAATAGTTAGATCTTCTTGTTGGAAAGACACTTCAACTATGATAGAGTGTCCTTCCTCATCTCTTCTTATAGTCTTTGGTTTAAAATCTGATTTGTCTGATATAAGGATTGCCACCTCAGCTTTCTTTTGGTGTCCATTATGGTAAATGATTTTCACCCCCTCACTTTCAATCTGGGGGTGTCTTTGGGTCTAAAATGAGTCTCTTGCAGACAGCATATCAATGGGTCTTGTTTTTTGTTTGTTGTTTGTTTGTTTGTTTATCCAATCTGATAGCCTGTGTCTTTTGATTGGGGCATTTAGCCCATTTACATTCAGAGTAACTACTGAAAGATATGAATTTAGTGCCATTGTATTGCCTGTAAGGTGACTGTTACTCTATATTTTCTGTGTTCCTTTCTGGTCTCTGTCACTTTTAGGCTCTCTCTTCGCTTAGAGGACCCCTTTCAATATTTCTTGTAGGGCTGGTTTTGTGTTTGCAAATTCCTTTAGTTTTTGTTTGTCCTGGAAGCTTTTTATCTCTCCTTCTATTTTCAATGACAGCCTAGCTGGATATAGTATTCTTGGCTGCATATTTTTCTCCTTTAATGCTCTGAATATATCATTGCAGTCCTTTCTGGCCTGCTAGGTCTCTGTGGATAGGTCTGTTGCCAATCAAATGTTTCTACATTGTAGGTTACAGATCTCTTCTCCTGAGCTGCTTTCAGGATTTTCTCTTTGTCTCTGAGACTCATAAGGTTACTATAAATGTCGGGGTGTTTACCTATTTTTATTGATTTTGATGTGGGTTCTCCATGCCTCCTAGATTTTGATGCTTGTTTCCTTCCCCAAATTAGGGAAGTTCTCTGCTATAATTTGCTCCAATATACCTTCTGCCCCTCTCTCTCTTTCTTCTTCTTCTGGGATCCCAATTATTCTAATGTTGTTTCATCTTATGGTATCACTTATCTCTCAAATTCTGCCCTTGTGATCCAGTAGTTATCTCTCTTTTTCTCAGCTTTATTTTCCATCATTTATTCTTCTATATCACTAATTCTCTCTTCTGCCTCATTCATCCTAGCTGTTAGAGTCTCCATTTTTTATTACACCTCATTAATAGCCTTTTTGATTTCAACTTGGTTAGATTTTAGTTCCTTTATTTCTCCAGAAAGGGTTTGTGTAATATCTCCCATGCTTTTTTCAAGCCCAGCTAGTATCTTTAAAATTATCATTCTGAACTCTAGATCCGACATCTTACTAATGTCCATATTGATTAGGTCCCTGGCAGTCGGTACTGCTTCTTGTTCTTTTTTGGGGGGTGACTTTTTCCATCTTTTCATTTTATACAAAGCACAATAGATGAGTGAGAGAACAAATCCTAACAGTATAACAATGACCCCAGAGAAATATACACTAAACAAATCAGAAGAGACCTGAAACCGGGGGAACAGAAAGGGAAAGAAAGAGAATAGAAAAAAAAATTAAAAAAAAAAAAACAGAATATGATCAAATATGATCAGGCTTGTGCATAGATCATTGCCACACACTAGATTTTGGGTGTATTTTGGTCTGTTAGAAGAAACTGCCTCCCAAAAGTTTAAGGAAAGAAAAACTTATATATGTACAAAAATAAGGGTACATATGATGAAGAGATGGAATATGACTGTAAAGATGAAAATTAGAAAAGATTTTATAAAAGGAATTGATAAGAGGTTGGTTTGAGAAAACAAACTAGAGGGAGAGAATATGATCAGGCCGGAGACTAGAACAAAGCCATACACTAGAGATTTAGGGTGTATTTTGGTCTGTTAGAAGCAACTGTATCCCAAAATTTTAAGGAGAGGACAACTTATATATATACCAAAAATAATGTTAAACTACTATGAAGGGATAAAATATGACTCTAAAAATTAAAAGTAAAAAAGATTTTTTAAAAAAAGGTTTGAGAATATGTTGGTTGAAAAAGGGAAAAAAAATTAAAAAAAGAAAAAATAAATAAAAAAATTAACTTTGAAAGACTAAAGAATCCTGGGGGAAAAAAGCCATATAATCTATGTGCTGTATTCCCCTAGCGCTGGAGTTCTGCCATTCTCATTGATAGGTAAACTTGGTCTTGGCATGCTGTTCTTGCTGATCTTTTGGGGGCGGGGCCTGTTGCTGTGGTTCTCAAATGTCTTTTCCGGAGGCGTAATTACCCAGCCCTTGCTGCAGGTGGAGCTATGTAATCTGCTTAGGTTTGCTCTTGGGAGCTTTTGTTCCCTGCAAGCTTTCCATACAGCTTTGGAGGACGAAAGTGAAAATGGTGACCTCCCAATCTCCACCCTGGAGGAGCCGATAACTCCGGGCCACACTCCTCAGTGAGATCCCAGAGAAAAGCAGTCAATCACTCCGATCTCCCTGGTCTCTGGCCACACTTGTGCTAACCTGGCCTGTGACCAAGTGATTCTGTCTCTCGAACAGACCCCGTGTGGAGTCTCCAAACCCAGCAGATACCTGCAGTGCGCTCCTGTGCCACTCCTCCCGGGGGAGGAAGGGGAGTCTCCCCGGAACTGCCCCTTGTTGGGTCCCTACTGGAGGAGCAGTGGCCCGACTGTGCCGCGGATCACAGTCTATGGCAACCCGGAGCTGAGAGACCACTCCTTGGCTCCGTCTCTGAAACGGGCTTCCCTGCCCCGATACCTGGGAGCTCTGCCGCACCCAGGCACCCCCGGTCTTTCTGTGACCCCAAGGGTCCTGAGACCACACTTTCCCAGTGAGTGTTCCACCCCCCGCTTAGCCACTGGAGCGACGGCCCTCAGCAAAGCCGACTTCTAAAAGTTCTGATTTTGTGCTCCACTTCTCTATCCCTTGCCAGTAGCAGCTGATGGAGGCCCCCTCCCCCGCCATCGATCTTCCCAAATATCACCTTGGATTCACTTCTCCACATGTCCTACCTTCCAGAAAGTGGTCGCTTTTCTGTTCAGTGAGTTGCTGCTATTCTCTTTGATCTCCTGTTGAGTTCATAGGTGTTCAGAATGGTTTGATCCCTATCTAGCTGAATTCCTAGGACCAGACAAAATTTAGATCTCCTACTCCTCCACCATCTTGCTCCTCCCCTGCAATCTATCTTATTTAGTGAATGGTTTATTATGGGACTCAGTCGGTTTTCTTAATTAAGTTATTTTCTTCATTGTTGATTTCAACTGTTCTTTGTATATTTAGAACACAATTGTTTTTCACATGTATCTTTTGGAAAGAGATCCTTTTTTTCAAGATTTTCTAAGTCTGGAGCTTGCTGTTTATTTTTGAGTTTTTTGAGATCATAAGATTTTCATTTTAATAAATTGCAGCTTATCAATTTTTTTATAAATAATTTATGCCTCGGGATTGGAGCCAGTCTGGCTTGTGAGCTCTGCTGAGGAGCCGGAGGTGGGGCCGCAGTTACCTCCATATCTGCCCCTGGTCCCTGACCCCTCAGAGGCATGGTGTGAGGGGCAACATTGAAACAGCCCAGGGAGATTGAGGCCAGGCTGTGGAGCCCTGGCTCCCCAAAGTGGTGGTGCTGCACCCCTCTGCCCGGCCCCTCTCTGGCCTCAGGCACTCAGACACCGAGCCACCACCTCTTCTCCAGAGCAGACCCCACCACTGACTCTGCAGCACCCCACCACACCCCACAACGAGCCGTGCCTTCCAACACTAGAACAAATTTTTCAGAACATAAAACAAGAATATAATCCTTATTAGAGGTGGAGACATTTAGAAGTTATTCTGAATCAGAGTGAAGCTTGTCCTTCGGAATGTCAGCATCATTCCTCAGCACTCACAGCCCCTAGTTCTCCAGGTTCCTCCTGGATGAAGAAGGACCAGCCCTCTTTTACCCTCTGACAAGTCAGAATAATATGTGAGCATCTCTTAAAAGACTATGAAGATAAAATTCGGGAGGAGTATGAGCAAATCCTCAATACCAAACTAGCAGAACA
>NW_025409953.1:0-10002 GCF_002201575.2 Neomonachus schauinslandi
GTTTCCCAAGTTACTCATCACTGAGGACTGAATTCTGAAAACTGGTAGCAACAACCAGGGACCCTAAACGCTGCCCTTTCCCACCAACCTGAGATCTTGACAGACAAACGCCAGACTTGGAGGGCCCTGGGGCCACATTCATTCATCCCTGGGTATTTGCAGCCTGCCCCACCCCTGGGGTACAGCACAGATCAGACGAGTCCCTGCCCTCCCCGAGCTCACTTCTATGGGGAGGAAGACACGCAGAGACGTCTAGAATGTGATGTCAGGTACTGACAAGCACCAGGAAGTGAACAGAGCGGGGGAAAGGTCAGAACGTGAAGACAGAGGGTCTTTAGAGGAGGCGCTCAGGGCAGGCCTCTCCCCAGGACCCTCTGAGTGGGAGCAGGTATCTGAGGGCAGGGAGGGAGTGAGAGACAGACATGTGAGGAAGAGGGTTGGAAACAGAGAAAGTAAGTTCAGAGGCGCTGAAGTAGTGTGGTCATGCCACTGACCTTGACCAGCAGGAGACACACTCACACACAGACCCCCGGAGAATGGGGGATTAGGACCTGCTCTCTCTCCAGGTCCCCAGCTTTCCCTCCCAACACATAGGTCCAAACACTGATCTGTCTTCTCCCTTCCCTCCTAGTCTCACTCCTAACCTTCTGGAGCCCGGCCACCACTGCCCAAGTCACTGTGGAATCAGTGCCGCCCAATGTTGCTGAAGGGAAGGATGTTCTTCTGCAAGTCAACAG
Source organism: Neomonachus schauinslandi (assembly GCF_002201575.2). Taxonomy (NCBI): domain Eukaryota; kingdom Metazoa; phylum Chordata; class Mammalia; order Carnivora; family Phocidae; genus Neomonachus; species Neomonachus schauinslandi. Next base: position 738 of record NW_025409953.1, read on the forward strand.
TCTGCCTGGGGATCTTGTAGGTCTTAGCTGGTTCAAAGGGGAAAGTATAGCACCCAGGCATCAAATTGTATCATATGTAGTAGATGCACAAGTAATTATCCCAGGGCCTGCACACAGTGGCAGAGAGACAATATACCCCAATGGATCCCTGCTGTTCCAGAACATCACCCTGAACGACACAGGATACTATACCCTACAAACCGTGAATAGAAATTTTCAAGTTGACCAAGGAACAGGACAGCTGCGCGTATTCCGTGAGTAATTCCTCTCTCACCTCTGGTGTTGGGTGGGGTGAATTCTACTTCACACACACACAGGATGGACAGGCCAAGATTTGGCCTCCATCCCCCTCTGCATTATGTCCCATGTGGGATTCAAGCATTTAGTGCGGGACACACACAGTGGAGACAAACATCCTAAGATTCCTCTCCCAGAATCCAGACTCTGGGACCATCTGAGAAAGACCCTGCAGGGTCCAGTCAGGACCAGGCCTAAGGGGCCTCTGGGATCCTCACCAGAGCTCAGCCCAGAAAGCCCCTGCCCAGACCCCTGTGTTGGGGCTCCTGACTGTAGTGACCCTGGGGGTCTGTGCCAGGATGGGGTTAGGGCTCCTGGGCAGAGCTGCCTGGGAGCAATGATTTCCCGGCTGCCCGAGCTGGTCACCAGCCAGGGCTCAGTCTCAAGAGCCACATCTGGGGAGGGCAGAGCCTGGTCCTTCACCTGAGACCCAGTATGGACAGCACAGACACAGGAGTCCCCAGTCCAGGGGCACCTGTGTGGCTTGGTCAGTTAAGCAACTGCCTTTGGCTCACGTCCTGATCCCAGTGTCATGGGATCGAGTCCCGGTTAGGGTCCCTGCTCAGCAGGGGAGTCTGGTTCTCCCCCTCCCCTTGCTCATGCTCTCTCTCTGGCTCACTCTCTGTCTTTCAAGTAAATAAATAAAATCCTAAAAAAAAAGTCCCCAGTCCATTAGCCAACTGCTGTGGAGGGCTTGGGGGACACCAGTGGAAGGGCAGCGCCCCCAGGAAGGAACAGAGCAGAGAGACATCCTGGCATCTCCTCCTCCATCAAGAATCAGGCCCAGGGTGCCTTCTCTTGTGGAAACAAGCGGAATAGCCGTCATCTGATTGGCCAGTGGCTATAGACCAAATTGAGGTCAGGTATTTCGGGACGTTTAAAGGTTAATTCACAAGCATGGCAAGTAGAGATCATCTACCATTATTCCTATTGCATTAAGGGGAAACTGAGGCACGGGGAGACACAGTCACTGAATCAGGGTCACACAGACTGGTGAGCAGCAGATCAGAGTTACCCAGGCTCTGTGTGCAGACACAGCCCCGTCCTCTCCTCCAGCAGAGGGAGGGATGCTGGTCTGGGCAGTGGCGGCAACTGGAGGCTCACTCCGTGTTTACTCTAGAACCATATGACCTGCATCAGCAATCAGAGGCAGAATGATCTGGCCGACCCTCAGGTGGCCGATCCTCACCTCCCTGTGCTGGACTTGAGATCTGATTGTTTCCTGCTGTGTTGCTGTCACTCCCACTGGGGTGTCAGGGAAAGGACTTGCCTTGTCCTCCCGACTCTGCCCCTGAAACCAGCCCAGTGTCCACATGTTAACAAACTCGGTTGCTCTTGCTTAGGAGGGAAGGAGTGAACGGTGCGGGTGTCTCTCCCGCTGGAGGGCACGGAGCCTGGTGGCCAGATCTGCTAGGATCCTGCACCCAGGACGCCTCTCTGAAGAGATGATGCATCATTCATTCCCTCACCACCCCTGCTTCCTGCTCATCCCCTCGCTCTCTGCTTGGTCACTGGACTCGGCTCTGCCATGGATGGGGTCACTGCCTCATGTCACTCATTATCAAACAGCTGGGCAGAGCTGCAGTCCAGGCCCTGGGACCTGAGTACTGGACTGACCTCCAGGCTTGTTCCTGCTGTCCCCGGGTGTCATTTCTGCTCAGACCCGCAACCCCAGGCTGGGCTGGCAGGTCAGTGCAGAGCCAGGAGAGGTCCGGGGCTGTCTCTGACTCTGTCCTGTGTCTTCCAGGACCAAATGCTGCTCTGTAATTGACACTGGAGACAGCCTTGCTGTCAGCACACAGAGCAGGGGCTTTACTTTCTCCTAGCGCTCAGATCCTCATGCATTTGTCCTGAGCTACACATACCTGCCTAGTCTTTGGAGGCCTCAGGTTGGCTGAGAGGTGAGAGATGCCAGCTCTGATTCAAGATGCTTGTGGAGGAATCACAGGTACCACCCAGGGCAATGTTCTTTCTGTTGTCTGCACAGCGGAGTTACCCAAACCCAACATCACGAGCAACAACTCCAATCCCGTGGAGAATGTGGATTCTGTTGTATTAATGTGTGGACCTCAGACTCAGAGCACAAGCTACCTGTGGTCAGTAAACAATAAGAGCCTCCTGGCCAGCACCAGGCTGCGGCTGTCCCTGGACAACAGGACTCTCACTATACACGGTGTCATAAGGAATGACACAGGACCCTATGTGTGTGAAACTCGGAACCCAGTGAGTGCTGGTCGTAGTGACCCATTCACCCTGAATGTTCTCTGTGAGTAACTCCCTTCCTACCTGGCCCAGGTTGCCAGCCCAAATCCACATGCCGGGGGCCAGGCCACATCCATCCTTCTGGGGTCCGAGTCCATGAATCTCAGCTGGACCCACAGGCTGACCAGGCTTCTTGTCCCCGGCAAACCTGGGCAGACTCAGCCTAAGCCAAGACTAGGAGGGGATGACCTGCTCCTACCTGGGAGGGTCACCAGACTATGATGGGAAACAGGTGAATGTCTCAGACCCAGGCTCAGTGAACACAGGGGGCTTTGGACTTTTTAAAATGAGTTTGGGACCCAGCCTAGTGGGACACTGTGGCCCTAATACAGACCAGGAACTTCGGTTTCCCTCGGATTGCATCACCTGTGGCTTTATTCTGTTTGCTCCAGATGGCCCGGACGCCCCCACCATTTCCCCCTCAGACTCCTCTTACCATCCAGGGGCCAACCTCAGTCTCTCCTGCCACGCAGCCTCTAACCCGCCCGCACAGTATTCTTGGTTTATCAACGGGAGGCCTCAGCCACTCACACAGGAGCTCTTTATCCCCAACATCACTGCCAATGATAGTGGATCCTATACCTGCCTCGCCTATAACTCTGGCACTCGGCTCAGTAAGACCACAGTCAAGACTATCACAGTCTCTGGTAAGTGGATCCCTGGAGCATCTGCATGGATCACTGTGGTGAGGGTCTATCTGGCTTTCAGCAAAGAGCCTAGAAGTTATTGACATTAGCTTATGTCACAAACAAATCCGAAATCTGTCCCTGAACTCTCCCATTACATGTCTGCAGATGCTTCCTTCCCTTGCTCTCTGATTTTTTCATGGCAGACCTTGGGTCCAGCCTGGAATGTGGGGAGTGAGCTTCTCAGCTCCAGAAAGCCCCATGCATAAAATGGGGCTTTGCAAATGGGGAAGAAGAAGGAGCCTCTGGTTCAAGTTGCTTTTTGTTGTTCTTGAATTGCAGAAGTCCTTTATATAATCCGGATATTAACCTCTTACAGATATGGTTTGCAAATGTTTCCTTCCAATCCATGGGTTGCTCTCACATTTTCTTTGTTAGTGAACTTTAGTTGACACACAATGTGACATAGTTTCAGGTGTACAAAATAGTGATTGGACAACTCTCTATGTTATGCTCTATTCAACACAATGTAGCTCCCATCTGACCCAATGCAGCCCCATTAAAATACCATTGACTGTATTTCCTGTGCTGTACATTTCATCCCTATGTCCTGTTCATTCCATAGCTACTGCTACCACTCTCCGGATTCTGTCTTTTGCTGCACAGAAGTTTTCCATTTTGATGTAATACAATTCATCTATTTTTTCTTGTACTGTCTTCGCTTTGGGTGTCATATCTAAGAAATCATTGGGAAATCCAGTTTCAATAAGTTTTTGCATTATGTTTGTTTTTAGACTTTTACTATTTGACTCTAATGTTTAGATGTTTGACCTATTTAAGTTAATTTTTGTACATGATGTAAGATCGGGTCCAACTTCATTCATTTGCATGGCTATCCAGTGTTCCCAACACCATTGGTTGAGTAGATATTTTTCTCCATTGAATGGTCATGACAGACTTCTTGAAAATCGTTGGACCACATGTGACAGGGTTTGTTTCCGGGGTGCCTATTCTATTCCATTGGTTTCTGTGTCTGTCTTTATACCAGACCCCATTATTATCAGTTACTGTAGCTCTGCAGTCAGGAAGTAGGAGTCCTCCAACTTTGTTCTTTTTCAAAATAAGTTTGGCTATTTGAGGCCCCTGAATTTCTGTGTGAATTTTTGGAAATTCCTATTTCTGCAAAGCAATTCCTTAAGTATTTGATATGGAGGTACCTGGCTGGCTTAGCTGGTGGAGCATGCGACTCCTGATCTTGGGGTTGTAGGTTTGAGCCCCGCGTTGGGTGTAGAGAGTACTTAAAAATGAAATCTTAAAAAAAGGAACTTGGTAGGAATTACACTGAATTTGTGGATCTCTTTGGATAACACTGTCATCTTAACAAGACTAAGTTTCATCACCATGAACATGGGATGTCTTTCCATTTATTTGTGTCCTCTGTAATTTCTTTTAGCAATGTTTTATAGATTTCTGTATACAGTCTATTGACTCCCTAATTAAGTTAATTCCTAAGTATTTGATTCTTTTTAATGTTATTGCAAATAAAATGCTTTTCCTATTTCTTTCTTGTGTTTTTCATTGTTAGTGTTAGCAACACAGTGATTTCTGTATGTTGATTTTGAATCCTGCAAATTTGTTGAAGTTGTTTATTAGTTCAACAGTTTTTAGTGGAATCTTTAGGGGTTTGTATATAAAATTTCATGTCATCTGCAAACAGACATAACTGTACTTAATTTTTTTCCACTTTGATTGCATTGTGGGTTTTTTTCCTCCTAATTATTTTTGCCTGGACTTCTGTACTGTGTTGAATACGGGTGGTGAAAGTGGGATGTTTATCTTCTACCTGATCTTAGAGGAAAGGTTTTCAGTGTTTCATCATGGAGGATGATGTTAGTTCTGGGCGTTTCATGTAAGGCCTTTATTATATTCAGTAGTTTCCTTCTATTTGGAAGGGTGCCAGTATTCTGTATATAGTACCCGCCACTCGACAGAAGCTTTTCACTATGAGAGTCAATCCACAGATCTGTAAGTAAAAGTCTTCTTCAGAGTGAGAAATCCTGTAGATTGAAAACTCTTTGATTCCTGAGGTAATGAAGATGGGGCAAGCGGCTTTCATTCCCTAGTAAATAAAACAGTGCAAATGCCTTCCCTACTTTACATGAAGCTGCCTTGGACACAGAGATAGAAGGGTTGCATGTCTTCCTCCCCACCCACCCAATATACCTGGAAATGTATATAAGGAATGAGGCCTGATCTTCTAAAGTCACAAAAGTTCAAGAAAATCACACAGAAATCCATGGGAAAAAATTCCTCATGATAATGATGTTGCTGGCCACGTGGGCTAAGAGGTTCCAGGTGCTGATACTACAGTGATGTCCAGGAAGAGCAGACACATGGGGGAGGATCCAAGGGGGAGGTAAAGCCCTCTCCTTACAGATCGTCACCTGAACAAAGACACTCATCCTTCTGCAGCGCCATCCTCTGGGGGCACCTTTACAGAGCTCGCTAGGGCCCTTGAAGTGTCCAAGATCTCAAAGGAAGGAGAGTAGCCCTGGGTCCCAGGCCCATTCTCATTTAGTGACATCCTGTGTTTCCCCACAGAGCCAATATCCAAGCCCTCTCTCCATGCCAGCAACACCGCAGTCACAGAAGATAAGGACTCTGTGGTCCTGACCTGCTCCACAGATAACACTGGGGTCTCCATCCACTGGTTCTTCAATGGCCAGAGTCTAAAGCTCACAGAGAGGATGAAGCTGTCCCAGGACAACAGCACCCTCACCATAGACCCTGTCAGGAGGGAGGATGCCGGGAATTACCAGTGTGAGGTCTCCAACCGGCTCAGTTCCAGCAAAAGTGACCCCATCAGGCTGGATGTGAACTGTGAGTGATCCTCGACCTCTCCCTCTTCTTCCCTTTATATTTTACTGGCAGGAGGTGTGAAGTGGATGCAGGCCTGGAGGAGGTGGGACCCACCTTCAGAGCCTCTCTGGCAATGTGGATAAAATTCGCCAGAATTAGACGGATCTTGCTAGCATCTTGGTTCTAATATGTACCAGCTATTGGACCTCGGGCAAGATGCTCAACCTCCTGAGCCTCAGTCTCCTCATCTCTAAAACTGGAAAAAACAGCTGGATCTTAGGGCTGTTGTGACAGTTGTTAAAAGGATTTCATGAGATGAAATTGAGACAGCATCATTTACAGATTCAGCCTCAAGCAAACTTAGCAGCTACTGTTCTTTTGTTATTAACAGTTTTGTAACTAGCTGTAATGACTCCGGGAATTGGGATTAAGTGTCGTCTGATCACGTTCCAGCTCTCTGACCCCCACTGATTTACTGAAGCCCTTTACACACTCAGATGCTCATTTTGCACAGTGGGGATGACACCTGGCCCCCTCATTGACAGGGAAGCAGCAGATGAGATAAACATAAAGTATTTCCCATGTGCCTGGCACAGGGTCGACCTCAAAAGCAGTCAGCGAATGCTATTCTCTTTAATTAGTGTTGAGTGAACAGGTAAGGGCCTCCCTCTAAGAGCATTGATAGAAATGGAAAGGAAGACCCAGGGGAAGAGGCATAATGTGAGAGGAAAATGAACAGGACCCTGGCACTGGCCCCGGGGTGGGGGGACAATGTGAAGAATGAAGCAAGTCCAGGGTTTCACCGTGAGGAACAGAAACGATGCAACGGTCAAGGGGGTGGGGACATTGTGGTGAGAAAACACACGCCACCCAGACCTCAGTGGCCTTTCCTTCCTCCCTAACCAGGCCCTTCCCCCACGGCCCCTCCTGGCTTCCCCAGCTTTGACTTGGGACTCACTCCCCTCCCTTTTTCTTCTTATTTCAGATGGAAGAAGCACCACAGGCCTCCCTGTGGCATCCATCATTGGCATTGCAGTCGGGGTCCTGGTCGGATTGGCACTATAGTTCTGTCCTGGGGTGTCTCCTGTTCTGCACAGTTTTTTCAGAGTTCTGCAGAATTTTCAAGACAGATCATCTCAAAAACATACAAAGTCATCCATAGAGTAGAGAGGGAATATCCCCCACCCAACTCATTCTGAGGTTAGCATAACCTTTAAATTGAAATAGGAATAACAGGAAAAGTACAAAAAGAAGAAAGTATCAGGCCAATCATACTCATGAACATAGAGGAAAAATGCTAGACAAGGAATTCTCAAACCAAATCCGACAGTATATATATATATTTTTTTTTTAGATTTTTTTTTTTAATTTATTTGACAGAGAGAGAGAGACAGCAAGAGGGAACACAAGCAGGGGGAGTGGGAGGGGGAGAAGCAGGCTTCCGGCCGAGCAGAGAGCCCGATGCGGGGCTCGATCCCAGGACTCTGGGATCATGACCTGAGCCGAAGGCAGACGCTTAACGACTGAGCCACCCAGGCGCCCCAAATCCAACAGTATATAGAATAAGACAGTACACCGTGACTAAGTTCCGATTGTCCCAGCAAAGTAAGGCGATTCAACATTAGTAATTTATAAATGGGGGGCACCTGGGTGGCTCAGTCGGTTAAGCAGCCGGCTCTTGATTTTGGCTCAGGTCATGATCTCAGGGTCCTGGGATTGCTCCCCATGTCAGGTCTGAGCTCAGCGGGGAGTCTGCTTGAGGATTTCTCTCCCTCTCCCACTGCCCCTCCCCTCTCTCAAACAAATAAATAAATCTTAGAAAGAAAAGAAATTTATAAATGGAAGAGGGCAGCAACTTCTAGGGTGCCAGCAATGTTCTGTTTCCTGATCTAGCTGCTAGATACATGGGTGTGTTCGATTTTTGAAAACTCAGTAAGCAAAATACTTCATTCTGTAACAGTCCCTCTACCCCCTCAATTTTTTTTCATGAGACTCTTTGAAAAGACCAGATCAGACATGTTGTCCAGTAGAACGCCCACATTCTGACTTTGTTTCCTTATGGTGTCATTTCACTGGCTTCTCTAAACCCTGTATTTCCTATAATTTGCAAAATGAATCTCAAATATTGAATAGTTTCAGGTTATATTTTGTGGCAAGAATGCTTCCTGCGTTTTATATTGCATCATCACAAGAGGCACATACGAACTTGTTGTCTAGACCTTACGCCGGTGTAACTATTTCAGTGACATAAAAATGGGCACATTTTTTTAGGTGTCTTAAAAAATTGCAGTTCAGTGGGCACATTTTTTTAGGTTTCTTAAAAAATTGCAGTTAGTTGGGACACCTGGGTGGCTCAGGCAGTTAAGGGCCTGCTTCGGCTCAGGTCATGATCCTGGGGTCCTGGGAACCAGCCTCCCATTGGGTTCCCTGCTCAACAGGGATTCTGCTTCTCCCTCTGCCTCTCCCCCTGCTTGTGCTCTCTCTTCCTCTCAAATAAATAATAAAATCTTTTAAAAAATAAAAAAAAATAAAATAAAATAAATTCCAGTTAGTTTACATACAGGGTAATATTAGTTTTAGGTGTACAATATACTCATTCGACTCTTCCATACAACACCTGGTGCTCATCACAACCAGTGCCCTCCTTAATCCCCATCTCCTATTTCACTCATACCCCCACTCACCTCCCCTCTGGCAACCATCAGCTTGTTCTCATAGTTGAGTCTGTTTCTTGGTTTGCCTCTCTTTCTCTCTCTTTTCCCCCTATTCTAATTTGGTTTGTTTCTTAAATTCCACGTGCCTGAAATCATATGGTATTTCTCTTTCCCTGACGGACGTATTTCACTTAGCATAACACACTCTAGCTCCACCCACATTGTCGCAAATGAAAAGATTTCATTCTTTATTGTGGCTGAGTAGTATTCCATTATGTATACATATATATATTCCATTATGTGTATATATATACACCACATCATCTTTATCCATTCATCAACTGATGGACATTTGGGCTGTTTCCATAGTTCGGCTATTGTAAATAATCCTGCTGTAAGCACCGGGTGTGTGTATCCCTTTGAATTAGGATTTTTGTATCCTTCGGGTAAATACCTAGGAGAGCACTTGCTGGATCACTGGGTAGTTTTATTTTTAACTTTTTGAGGAACCTTTCTACCATGTTCCAGAGTGGCTGCCCCGGTTTACATTCCCACCAACATGCAGGA
>NW_025409954.1:0-9995 GCF_002201575.2 Neomonachus schauinslandi
TCTCCCACATAAATCCTTGTTGTTCAGAATCCTGGCTCTTTAGCATCGAAACCACTGTTGGGCCAGGTCGGTGCGTATTCATAAAAGGGATTTATAGACAAGGAACGGTTGTTCGGCCTGAATTGTCCTTTCCTAAATGGTCACTGGAATGCCGTGAGAAAGACACAGAACTTCTCACCCCTCAATCCCTGTTGTTTCAGCCTCCTGGCTCTAAACCATCTAAACCACTGTTGGGCCAGGTGCACGCTTCTTCACACAAGTGATTTATACCTATGGAAGGGTTGGGCTGATTCCTACTTTCCTAAGTGGTCCCAGGAATATCCTTTAGAAAGATACAACATCGAAGGAATGGGGAGAATTCTACTTTTCTTCTTTGTCACAGACAGGCCCTTTAGAAAGACACAAAGTGTCTCACACCTAAATCTCTGTGGTTTCATCATCCTGGCCCCAAAGTAGTTAAGAAGTGTCAGTACGTGGGCCAGATGGATGCTTGTTCACACTCCTCCAGATGTTTGAGGAAAATAGAGTAGAGGAGGAAAGAAGAAGCAAAGGTCCCCATTGCAGGATGGAGAGAATAGAGGCAGCACCCTTGGGGGCTTTCCCAGCTCTCAAAGCCGTAATGCTCTCTGTAGTAGCCTCACAATGCCCTAGAAATGAAAGAAAATATTTCTCTTTCCTTCACCGTACCTCCATGCTTTGGGAGTAAATCTTGTGTGATCCCAAGCCAAGTTGTTTGATCTCACCCATACCGATCCAGTTCTCACTGAAATTTCATCAATCTGTCCCAATCACGTGACAGCTCATGCACACCTCATGCGAGTTCTAGCCATACATCCTGATATCTCATCCACAGCTTGTGAGATTTCTAGCCAAACCCAGGAAGATTTCATCCACGCCTCGGAATTTTCAGCCCAACCTCGTTAGATATCCCCCAAATCTTCTGATATCTCAGGCCCAGCTCTTGTCTTCTATGGCCAAAATTGATGCATGTATGAACAATCATCCTGGCTCTGGGGGCGGTGGGTTGGGGAAATGACCCTCCTTGCAAGGACTGCTTTGTGCTACTTAGGTGGTTAGGGATGGCACATGCTAGAAGTATGCACAACGTCCCATAGCTCCAGTGGTAGAAATACTTCCAGGCACGACATGAGGGAAGAAACAATTTGTCTCCCACGTAAATCCTTGGCATGGCAACATCCTTGATGTGGGGGTAATAAGGTCGTCCTGAAAAGAGAATGAGCATGCCTGGTGAACCGTTTTTTACACTAAACCTGAAGGACGGAATGAGAAAGGCAGGAACAGGAGGGAGAAGCACAGTGCCACCCCAGGCAGGAGAAGTTAGCACACATTGATAACATTAAGGATGACTCTATTAACCACACAACCACCCAGGAAAAGAAAAATAAAAGATACCTCTTCTTTAGCCAGACATTACCTGATATTGGGGAAAATCTTGTGAGATCTCAATCAAATCTCTGGAGATCTCAGCCCATTTATTGAGATCTAGGGCCAAAAGTCGTTTGCACCTGTGGCAAACTTCCTGGCCCTTGGGCGGATCTTTGAACCCATACGTAGCAGGGATTGCTGTGCTCCCAGTGTCAGTAAGGAACACACATGGAAGGTTTGGGCAGAATTCTACTTTCCTAATTGGTCACAGGCATGCCCTTCCAGAAGACACAAAATGTGTCTCCCTCAATCCCTGTTGTTTCAGCATCCTGGCTCTAAAACCGGTAAGAAAGGAGCTTGGATTCAGGTTGAATGGGCCAGGTGAATTCTCCTACACAGTCATGCCGAGGTGACTGGAACAGGAGAGCAGGAGGGGAAAGAAGAAGCAATTGTGCCCACTGCAGAATGGTGAGAATGGAGGCAGGCCCCCGGGGGCTTTCCCTGTTTCTCAAAACCTTAAAGCTCTCTGTATTAGCCACACAACACCCCAGAAATGAAAGAAAATGTACCTCTTGCGTTCCCCGGACCTCAGGTGATTTGGGGCTAAATCTCATGAGATGACAGCCCAGCAGTTGTGAGATCTCATGAGAATCTGCCAGAACTTATTGAAAATTTGCCAGACTCAGTCCAAATCATGTGAGATTTCCCGACAATCCTTGTGAGATTTCATGCCAAACATCGTGAGATCTCCTGACCAACCTGGTGAGAATTCCTGCCAAACCTTCTGAGATTTCCAGTCGAACATGGTGAGATATCCCGCCAAATTACGTGAGGTATTCTGCTAAACCTCGTGAGATATACCAACAAACCTCATGAGATATCCCTCCGAACTTCATTAGATTTCCCAGAAAACCTTGTGAGATTTCCTGCCAACTCTCGTGAATTTTTCCTACAAATCCTCGTGAGTTTTCCCAATAACCCTCTTGATTTTCCCCGCCAAACCTCGTGAGTTTTCCTGCCAAACTTCATGATGTTTCCCACCAAAACTCATGAGATTTCCAGCCCAACATCGTGAGATTACCAACCCAATAATCTGAGATTTCCAAACCCACCTCATGATATTTCTGCCAAACCTTTTGAGATTTCCCCTCCAAACTTTTTGAGCTTTCCCACCAAACCTGCTGAGATTTCCCCCAAACCTGGTGAGATTTCCCGCCAAACATGGTGAGATTTCCCCGCAAACCTCGTGAGATTTCCTGCCAAACCGGGGGAGATTTCTCACCAAACCTGGGGTGATTTCCCACAAACCCTGGAGAGATTACCCACCAAAACTCCTGAGCTCTCCTGACAAACTGAGTGAGCTATTCCACCAAACCTCGTAGATTATCCAACCAAACCTCATGAGATTTCCCAAAAAACCTTGTGAGATTTCCTGAAAACCCTTGTGAGGTTTCCGGGCAACCCTCTTGAGAATTCCCACCAAACTTTCTGAGATTTCCAGTTGAACATGGTGAGTTTCCCCCCAAACCTCGTGAGTTTTCCTGCCAAACCTCGTGAGATTTCTAGCGCAACCTCCTGACATTTCCAGCTGAAGGTCACGAGATTTCCAACCTCACCTCGTGAGATTTCCAACCAATCCTCAGTTGATTTCCCGCCAAACCTCCTGGGATTTCCAGGCAAACCTCGTGGGATCTCTGGCCCAGCAATTGATATCTAAGGCCAACTGCAGCTGCATCTGTCACCAAGCCCGAGTCACAAGATGGGGGAGGGTGGAAAACTAGAACTCCCTAGCAGAGCCTGCTTTGCACCGCTTAGGCAGTTAGGGAAGGCATATGCCAGATGTGGGCAAAACTTCCAATATCTGCAGTTTTAGAAATGCTCCCAGGCACCATGTGAGGGAAGAAAGAAGCTGTCTTGGACCTAAATTCCTGGTATCACAATGTCTTGTGGGAGGACAGGGTAATAAGGGAGGACTGCATTCATAATGAACGGGCCTGGTGAATACTTTTTCACACTAAACTCGAACGACAGAATGGGGAAAGCAGGAGGAGAAGGAGGAAGCAATTTGCCGTCCTAAGCACAAGAAGTTAGCATGCCTTCAAAATATTAAGGCTGATTCTATTAAGCACAAAACCACCCAGAAAAAGAAAAATAAGAGATACCTCTTCTTTAGACAGACATCAGATGATCCTGGGGAAAATTTTGTGAGATTGCCTTCATTCTCGTGAGATCTCAGCCCATTTATTGAGACATAGGTCCGAAAATCCTTCGCACCTGTGGCAAACTCCCTGGTCCTTGCCTGGATCCTTTAACCCATATGTAGCAGGGATTGCTGGTATTCCTAATGTAAATAGTGAATAGCCATGGAAGGGTTAGGCAGAATTCTCCATTCCTAATTGGTCACAGGCATGCCCTTGAGAAAGACACAAAGTGTCTCCCACATCAATCCTTGTTGTTCAGCATCCTGGCTCTTTAGCATCTCTACCATTGGTGGGGCAGGTGGATGCTTATTCAGAGAAGGGATTTATACACATGGAAGGGTTGGGCAGAATTGTCCTTTCTTAATTGGGCTCAGGAATGCCTTTAGAAAGACACAAAATTCTCACCCCTAAATCCCTGTTGTTTCAGCATCCTGGCTCTAAAGCATCTAAACCACTGATGGGCCATGTGCATGCTTATTCACAGAAGCGATTTATACTGATGGAAGTGTTGGGCAGATTTCTATTTTCCTAATTGGTCACAGGACTGCCCTTTAGAAAGACACAACATGGAAGGGTTGGGGAAAATTCTACTTTCTTTTTTTGTCACAGACATGCCCTTTAATTTTTTTTTAAGATTTTATTCATTTGCGAGAGAGAGAATGAGAGACAGAGAGCATGAGAGGCAGGAGGGTCAGAGAGAGAAGCAGACTCCCCACTGAGCATGGAGCCTGATGCGGGACTCGATCCTGGGACTCCAGGATCATGACCTGAGCCGAAGGCAGGCGCCCAACCAACTGAACTACCCAGGCGCCACAGAGACATACCCTTTAGAAAGACACAAAGTGTCTCACACCTAAATCCCTCTTGTTTCAGTATCCTGGCCCTAAAGCAGTTAAGAAGGTCCCATACGTGTGCCAGGTTGATGCTTATTCTCACTCATCCAGAGATGTGAGAAACAGTAGAGTAGAGGGGGAAAGAAGAGCATAGGTCCACTATGCAGGATGCTGAGAATAGAGGCAGCCCCCTGGGGGCATTTCCCAGCTCTCAAAACCTTAATGCTCTCTGTAGTAGCCTCACAATGCCCTAGAAATGAAAGAAAACATACCTTTTTCCTTCAGTGTACCTCCATGATTTGAGAGTAAATCTCATGTGATCCCAAGTCAAGTTGTTAGATCTCATCCAAATCTAGCCAGTTCTCACTGAAATTTCACCAGATCAGTCGAAATCACATGAGATCTCACCCATACCTCATGAAATTTCTAGCCTTACATCCTGATATCTCATCCACACTTTATGAGATTTCTAGCCAGACCTGGTAAGATCTCACCCATGCCTCAGGGATTTCTAGCCCAACCTCGTGAGATCTCACCCAAATCTTGTGATATCTCAGGCTCAGCCCTTGTCATCTATGCCAAACATGATGCATCTGTGATTAATCACCCAGGTCCAAGGAGTGGTGGGATGGGGAAATGCCCCCCCCTCCCAGCACAGACAGCTTTGCCACACTTAAGTGGTAAGGGATGGCACATGCTAGAAGTGTGCAGAACGTCCAATAGCTCCATTTGTAGAAATACTCCCAGGCACAATATGGGAGACTAAACTATTTGTCTCCCACGTAAATCCTTGGGATCGCAAAATCCTTGGTATCGCAACATCCTTGATGTTTGGGTAAGGAAGCCCTGAAAACAGAATGAGCCAGGCCTGCTGAACCCTCTTTCAATCTAAACCCAAACAACGGAATGAGAAAGGCACGAAGAGGAGGGAGAAGCAATGCACCACCCCAGGCACAAGAAGTTAGCACGCATTGATAACATTAAGGATAACTTTATTAACCGCACAACCAAACAGAAAAAGTAAAATAAAAGATACCTCTTCTTTAGCCAGACATCACCTGATCTTGGGAAAATCTTGTGACATCTCATTGTAATCTCTGGAGATCGTGGCCCATTTATTGAGTTCTAGGGCCAAAAACCGTTTTCAGCTGTGTCAAACTTCCTGGCCCTTGTGCTGTCTTTTAACCCATATGTAGCAGGGATTGCTGTGCCCCCAGTGTCAGTAGTGAACACACATGGAAGGGTTGGGCAGAAGTCTACTTTCCTAATTGTCCCAGGCATGCCCTTCAAGAAGACACAAAGTGTGTCTACTTAAATCCCTGTTGTTTCAGCATCCTGGCTCTAAATCAGGAAAGAAAGGAGCTTGGATTCAGGATGAATGGGCCAGGTGAATGCTCATTCACACTCATGCTGAGGTGACCAGAATGGGAGAGCAGGAGGGGAAACGAGAAGCAAAAGTGCCCACTGCAGGATGGTGAGAACAGAGGCAGGGCCTGGGGACTTTCCCCTGCTCTCAAAACCTTAAAGCTCTCTGTATTAGCCTCACAACCCCCCAGAAATGAAAGAAAATATATTTCTTGCCTTCTCCGGACCTCAGGTGATTTGGGGATAAATCTCACGAGATGAGAGCCCAGCTCTTGTGAGATCTCATGCA
The DNA here is from genome assembly GCF_002201575.2 of Neomonachus schauinslandi. Taxonomy (NCBI): domain Eukaryota; kingdom Metazoa; phylum Chordata; class Mammalia; order Carnivora; family Phocidae; genus Neomonachus; species Neomonachus schauinslandi. Next base: position 6,075 of record NW_025409954.1, read on the forward strand.
AATCTTGCCAGATTTTATTAAAATTGAGGCAGACTCAGTCCAAATCATGTGAGATTTCCCGCCAAACCTTGTGAGATTTCCTGCCAAACTCAGAAGATTTCTCTCCAAACGTCAGGAGATTTCAGGCCAAACCTCCCGATATTTCTCACTAAACCTCATGAGATCTCCCACAAAACCTGGTGAGATTTCACACCAAACCTTCTGATATTTCCCACCAAACCTTGAGATATTTCCTGACAAACCTACTGAGATTTTCCACCAAAACTCAAGATATTTCCCGCCAAACCTTGTTAGATTTCCTGCCAAATCAGTTGAGAATTTCCAGCAACCTAGTGAGATTTACAGTCAAACCTGGTGAGATTTCCCACCAAGCCTGATGAGATTTCTGGCCAAAAGGGTGGAGATTTATCGCCAAGGTAAAACTCCATGGGGAGTTAACCCGCAAAACCTGGGGAGATATCCCATGAAACATCATTAGCTATCCCGCTAACCTCATGAGATATACCGCCAAACCTCTTCAGTTATCCCACTAAATCTCGTGAGATTTCCCAAAAGTCCTCGTGAGATTTCCCGTCAAACCTCGGGAGTTTTCCCACCAAACCTCGTGAGTTTTCCCGCCAAACCGCGTTAGATTTCCCGCCAAAACACATGAGATTTCCCGCCAAACCTCATGAGATTTCCCGCCAAAACTCATGAGATTTCCCAGCAAACCTCCTGAGACTTCCTGCCAAAGCTCGGGGGATTTCAGGCCAAACCTCATGATATTTGTCGCCACACCTAGTGAGATTTCCTGCAATACCTTGTGAGATTTCACTCCAAACCTTGTGAGATTTCCCGCCAAACCTCGTGAGATTTCCCGCCAAACTCATGATATTTCCCGCCAAACCTGGTGAGATTTACCGCCAAACTTTGTGAGGTTTCTGGCCAAACCGTTGGAGATTTCCCGGAAAACCTGGGGAGATACCCCGCAGAACCAGGGGAGATATACAGCCAAGGCTGGTGAGCTCTCCTGCCAAACCTCATGAACTATCCTGCCAAACCTCGTGAGATTTCCCGATAACCCTTTTCAGTTTTCTTGCCAACCTCGTGAGATTTCCCACCAACCCTCGAGAGTTTTCAGGCCATCCCTCGTGAGTTTTCAAACCAAACCTTGAGAGTTTATCCGCCAAACCTCATGAGTGTTCCCGCCAAATGTCAGGAGATTTCCAACCTAATGTTGAGAGATTTCCAAACGCAATTCATCAGATTTCCTGCCAAATCTTGTGAGATTTCCCACCAAACCAGGTTATCTTTCCCACAAAACCTGGTTAGATTTCCCCCAAACCTGGTGAGATTTCTCGCCTAACATGGTGAGATTTCCAGCCAAACTGGTGGAGGTTTATCACCAGACCTGGGGAGATTTTACGCAAACCCTGGGGAGATACCCCAAAACACCTGGGGAGATATCCCGCTAAGGTGATGAGCTTGGCGGGAAAACTCAAGAGGTTTGGCAGGATACCTCCCCAGGGTTTGCAGGAAATCTCCCCAGGTTCAGTGAGAAATATCCCCCAGTTTGGCAGGAAATCTCACCAGGATTTGCAGGAAATCGCAACAGGTTTGGCGGGAAATCACAACAGGTTTGGTGGGAAATCTCAACAGGTTTGCCAGGAAATCTCACCAGGTTTGTCAGGAAATCTCACCAGGATTGGGGGAAATCTCACCAGATTTGGGAGGGAAATCTCAAATGGTTTGGCGGGAAATCTCACGAGTGCGTTTGGAAATCTCAGAACGTTAGTTTGGTAATCTCAAGAGGTTGGGCTGGTAATCTCATGAGGTTGGGCTGGAAATCTCATGAGGTTTGGCCAGAAAACTCTTGAGGTTTGTCGGGAAATCTCACGAGGTTTGTCCAGAAATCTCACGAGGTTTTTCGGGAAATCTTATGAGTTTTTTCAGGAAATCTCAGAGGCTTTAGTGGAATATATCACGAGGTTTTGCGGTATTTCCTATGAGGTTTAGCAGGATAGCTCACGATGTTTCAGGGGATACGTCCCCAGGTCTTGAGGGTTAACTTCCTAGGTTAGCGGTAAATCTCCCACGGTTTCGACAGAAATCTCACCAGTTTCTGTGGGAAATCTCACCAGGTTTGTCTGGAAATCTCAACAGGTTTCCCGGTAATTCTCAAATGATTTGGTGGGAAACATCACGAGGTTTGCCGGGAAATATCATAGGTTTTGATGGAAAATCTCACCAGGTTTGGCGGGAAATATAACAAGGTTTGGTGGGAAATCTCACAAGATTTGGTGGGAAATCTCACCAGGTATTGCAGGAAAACTCACCTGGTTTAGCAAGAAATATTACGAGGTTTGGTCTGAAATCTCCTGAGGTTTGGAGAGAAGTCTTCCAAGGTTTGGCAGGAAATCTCAGGAGGTTTGGCAGGGAATCTCACAAGGTTTGGTGGGAAATCTCACAAGAATTAGCGTGAAATCTGAGGAGGTTTGGCGGGAAACCTCACATGATTTGGAGGTGATCTGCCTAAATTTCAATAAGCTCTGGCGAGATTTGCAAGTGATCTCACAAGAGCTGGGCTGTCATCTCATGAGATTTATCCCCAAATCACCTGAGGTCCAGGGAAGGCAAGAGGTATATTTTCATTCATTTCTGGGGTGTTGTGTGGCTAATACAGAGAGCTTTAAGGTTTTGTGAGCCAGGTAAAGCCCCCAGGGGCCTGCCTCTCTTCTCACCGTCCTGCAGTGGGCACTTTTGCTTCTCGTTTCCCCTCCTGCTCTCCAGTTCTGGTCACCTCGGCATTAATGTGAAGGAGCATTCACCTGGCCAATTCATCCTGAATCCCAGCTCCTTTCTTACCTGCTTTAGAGCCAGGATGTGGAAACAACAGGGATTCAGGGAGACTCACTTTCTGTCTTCTGGAAGGGCATGCCTGTGACCAATTAGGAAAGTAGAATTCTGCCCAACCCTTCCATCTGTGTTCACTACTGACACTGGGAGTACAGCAATCCCTGCTATGCATGGGATAAGAGATCCGCCCAAGGACCAGGAAGTTTGCCACAGGTGCAAACGGCATTTGGCCCTAGATCTCAATAAATGGGCCGTGATCTCCAGAGATTTTATTGAGATCTCACACGAGATTTACTCCCAAATCATGGAGGTATGGTGAAGGAAAGAGATATAGTTTCTTTTATTTCTAGGGCATTGTGAGGCTAATACCAAGAGCATTAATGTTTTGAGAGCTGTGAAAGACACCAGGGGGGTTGCCTCTATTCTCAGCATCCTGCAATGGGGACCTTTGCTTCTTCTCTCCTCCTGTAATCTACTGTTGATGAGTGTGAATAAGCATCCCCCTGGCCCACTTATGGTCCTTTCTTACCTGCTTTAGAGCTAGGATGGTGAAACAACAGGGATTTAGGTGAGAGCCACTTTCTGTCTTTCTAAAGGGCATGTCTGTGACCAGTTAGGAAAGTAGCATTCTACAAAACCCTTCCATGTTGTGTCTTGCTAAAGGGTATCCATGTGATCAATTGGGAAAGTAGAAATCTGCCCAACTCTTCCATCTGTATACATCACTTCTGTGAAGAAGTGTACACCTGGCCCATCAGTGGTTTAGATCCTTTAGAGCCAGGATGCTGAAACAACAGGGGTTGGGGGGTGAGAAAATTTGTGTCTTTCTAAAGGCATTCCTGTGACCATTTAGGAATGGAGAATTCTGCCCAACCCTTCCATGTGTATTCACTAATTATTAGGATCACAAGCAATTCCTGTGACATATGGGTTAAAGGATCCATCCAAGGACCAGGGAGTTTGCCACAGCTGCGAAGGATTTTCAGGCCTATGTCTCAATAAATGGGCCGATATTTCACGAGATTTGAATGAGATCTCCCAAGATTTTCCCCAAGATCATCTGATGTCTGGCTAAAGAAGAGGTAT
>NW_025409955.1:0-9992 GCF_002201575.2 Neomonachus schauinslandi
GGACGGGTCGCGGCTGAGCGTGTACATGGAGATGTCCGTGGAGGCGAAGCCCGGGCCCCCGGCGCCGCCGGGAGACGCGTCCCGCGACGGCGACGGCTCGCTGGAGCGGGAGCTAGAGCGGGAGCGGCGGCGGTAGCGGAAGCGGTAACTGGGCAGACGGAGGATGGCCGAGGGGCCGCTCCCGCCACTGCCGCCCGCGCCCCCGCCGGCCTTGAGCAGGTCCGAGCGAGACTGGCAGTGCGCCTCGCGGCTGCGCTCGATGTAGATGTTGACGGCCAGCACGCCGATCACCTCGGCCAGGATGAACGACAGCCCGCCGAAGTAGAAGGACCAGCCATACGAGTAGTGGTTCTTCTTCTCCTCGTCCCGCTTCGGGCCCGGCTCGCCCGCGTTGGCCGAGATGTACACGATCACGCCGATGATGTTGCTCAGGCCTGGGCGGGGGACGGTCAGACGGGAGCCTGGAGGCCACCGCCGGCCCCGCCCCGCCCCGCGGTCCCGCCCGGACAGTCAGAGCCCAGTCCCAGATGCTCCAGCTCCTCTGGAGCGGGCCCAGGCCCCGCCCCGCGCTGGTCTAAGCTCCACCCCCGGATGGCCTAGGCCCCGCCCCAAACGAGCTCTGTCCCGTCCCAGGTGCTTTAAGCTCCCCCCGAGCTGGCCCAGGCCCCGCCCCGCGCTGGCCTAATCTCCACTCCTGAGTGGCATAAGCCCCGCCCCAAATGACCCCGTCCCGTCAAGTGCTCTAAACTCCTCCCAAGCTGGCCCAGGCCCCGCCCCGCCCTGGTCTAAGCTCCACCCCCGGGTGTCTAGGCCCCGCCCCAAACGATCCTGTCCCGTTCCAGGTGCTCTAAACTCCTCCCCAGCTGACCCAGGCCCCGCCCCGCCGTGGTCTAAGTTCCACCCCTGGGTGGTCCAGGCCCTGCCCCAAATGCTCCATGTCCCGCCCTGGATGGTCCCTGTTCCACCTCAAGCGGTCTAAACTCCTCCCGAGCTGGCCCAGGCCCCACCCCTTGCTGGTCTAAGCTCTACCCACGGGTGATCTAGGCCCCGCCCCCAAATGCTCCGTGTCCCGCCCCGGGTGGTCCTTGTCCCGTCCCAGGTGCTCTAAACTCCTCCCTGGCTAACTGGGGCCCTGCCCCAAGAAAGCCTAGTCTGGATCACGCCCCAGTGGTCCAGGCCCTGGCTGGCCCAGACCTAGTCACGGACGGTCTAAACTCCTTCCCAGTTGATCTAGGCCCCACCCCTAGAGGGTCGAAGCCCCACTCCCAGCTAGCCCGGCCCCACCTCCACTAGTCTGGTCTAAACCTGGCCTCAGCTGGTCCAGGCCCTGTTTGGTCTGGTCTAAACCCTGCCCGTGATGACGTAATCCCGGCCTGGGTTTCCAGGCCCTACCCTGACTAGTCTAACTCAATCCTTAACGTTATAAACCTGGGTTTTCTCCTGAGTCCTACACTCGTTTAAACTGTTCATATGGTAATTCCGCTCTGATTCTCTAGGCTCGGTCCCTTGCAGATCTAAACTCTTCCTTTCGTGATATCAATCCAGACTGGTTATCTAGTCTAGGCCCTCCCCCCGGTGGTCTAAAATTAGCTCCTACTGGATCAAGTCCCCCTTCTACCCCAAGCCCCGCCTCCAACCCATCAAACCCCGCCCCCTGCGGGTCCAGACGCGACTTCTCCGCTTGTCACCCCCCTTTCAGTCCTCTGGCTCAAAAGCAGATCTTGACCCATCCCCAAAGCACCCCCTGCTCTTTATGCTAAGTCCTCCCCCTTCCCTGGATTCTGCCCCCTGGAATTTCCCAGCACTATTCATTTCACGTAGAAAAGCAGGGAAGCACCTGCGGGGATAGGGGAGAGTAGGAAAACCTCACTCGAAGTTGGTCTAGATGGTTTCCCAGGACCAGCCTCTTCCTGGATCTCCCGGGGTTCACGAGGCCCCGCCCCCTAAAACAGGTTCCTCCCCTCCATCCGCCGCTCAGTCACCGGGATGCCAGCCCCGCCCGTCTATCTCCAAGACCCCGATTGTCTCAAGGCCCCACCCCTCCCCCAAGCCCCGCCCCTTCCGTCTGCAGAACCGCGGGCTTTGGAGCGTAAGCTCCCGGCATCCCTGATTGCGCGCTAGACACCTGTCAGTGCTGGGCTTGTTCCCCCCAAAGACGGCGCGAAGGCGACACCTACCTTGCCCAGCGGGTGGCGATGGAGCTTAGGAAGAGCCTAGGAAGGCTCCAGGCCCCAGCAGGCGCCTGGGGCAGGGTGGCTTTGCAAACGCACAGGCACACACACACACACACACACAACTCACGTACACACACATAACACACACAAGCGCCCGCGCAGGTGGCCGCCCCAGCCGGCCGCCCCCTCCCTCTGCCTCTCACCTGCTGCCACGAACAGGATCCCTGCGCCCAGAATGATGTTCCTCTTGGACTTATAGACCCGGGAGGCCGCCACGCACACGCCCCCGAGCAGCAGTAGGATGGCGCTGAGGATGGGGAAGATGCTGGAGGCCCGGACGACTCCTGCGAGGGAGAGGAGAGGAGGGGAGAAGGCGTGGGAGCCAGGGCGTCAGGTGCGGCCCTTTGCGCCCCTCGCGCGCTGCGCTTCCTGCCCGCTTTCGTCTCCGCTCCTCTCGCTAGAAACCTCCAAGTCTCCCTCTCTGCCTGTGTTCTGGTCATTTCATTTTTTCTTTCATTCTCTCTCCTCTTTAAAATTTCTCTATTTTTCGGTCTGATCTCCTCTCCCGCCTTTTTTCTTCCTCCTTTTCTTTCTCCCTCGGCCTATTTTTCTCTCTCCTGGCACATTTTTTCTTCCTTTTTACTTCTCAAAATCACTCTCCCTCTCTGTTTTTCTCTGAACTTCTCTGTGGACCCTCCCTCTTTTTCCTTCTCCTTTGCATATTTCTTCCCTTTCTCTAGATCTGTCAAATCTCTTAATATCTTACCCACCCCCTTTCTGCCCGGCTTCATCTATCTCTCCGGATTCCCCGCCCTTCCTCCCTCTGTGCCCCACCCCCTATCCTTCTGCCTGGCTCCATCTACTGCTCTGGGCTTCGCGCGCGCGCGCGCGCGTGTGTGTGTCTGTCTGTCCTTCTCTAGCTGCAGTCCTTTCCACCCACCCTCCAGACCCCAGCAAACGGATTTTGCGATTTCTCAGCCCCGCTGAGGCCGCAGCCAATCACAATTCAGGATTTGCCGCGTTCTCGGGGTAGCTACCAATCGCAGCACCGGCTTCCTCAGCCAGCTCGCGAGAGTGGCCCGTGCGCGCCGCAGGTCGCCTCAGTGGCCAATCCAGCCCAGAAACCGACAACGAGTCACGGAGCAGTGTCGCCGCGAGCCCGGGGCAGCAAGGCGGCCAATCACCTCCCGGGATCGCCCCCCACCGCCCCTCAGCCCGCCCCAAGGTGAGAGGAGGGGGCGGGAGAGGGATCACTAAACCAATTGGGATCCAAAGGATCTCAACATCTGGATTTGGATTGGCCGTCTAAGTGCCGCTCCCCAGCGCCCCCCTCCGCGCTCCGGTCCCCGGCCCAGGCCCGGCAGTACCCCCCACTCTGACTCAGACCCCCACGTACGGAGCAGATACTCCGCGCTGTCATGATCGTAGTCCGTGTCCTCCGGGAAATGGTTGATCTTCACGCAGACGCCTCTTTTCAACCCTGGAGGGGGATGGGGGGGTGATGGTGGGGGGGCGGGGCTTTAAGAGTTGAGAGAACCCCCGGTGAGAGAAGACTCCCCCTCCTTCCCCAAACCCCTCCTCTCTCTGGGCCTATTGGGAGACAGGAAATCCTGGCTCCTGAGCCTATCAGCATCTGGGACAAACTCTAAACTTCTCTGGCCTCGGTTTTCCCAGCAGTTAAACAAATACAGAAAAAAGGAAAGGGGGGGGGGCGGGGAACACCCATGCAACACTCACTAAAAGGCCACAAAGACCTTTGCCCTGTAACCCGGGCTAGGACACTCAACCCCTCCGGCTTTCCGTTTTCCCCCCGCTATGAGAAAAAAGGCACTGGCTTCGGCAATGTCAAGGCGCTCGGCAACTCTGCACTTGTCGCCGGGTCTGAAAATGCGTGGGAAAACGAAGGCGCGCACAGAAGGCGAGGACTACATTTCCCATGAGGCCCTATGAAGTCTTGAGTCCAACGGTGAGAGCGCAGCCCCACTGGACCATGGGAGTTGTAGTCTCTTCAGTACTGCCTATAGGGCGAGGGCCTCCCAGTCTCTTACCTGGAATCCTCTGGAAGGAGATGGAGTGGCTGGAGCAAGTAGAGGCATGTGAGGAGGTATGCCTCTAGGCGTCATGCAGTCTCACCCCCTTCTTCCATCCCAGAATCCTCATTCTCACACCCTTTGGGGACCCATCTTCTCAACTTTGGGGCAGTTCCTATTCTACTACCTCTATCACCTAACTGGAGATTGATATGTAAATAAATATAAATATAGATACATTTAGTTTCCTCGATTCTCCAGGCTCCTTCCAACCTGCAGGCCTTTGCCCATGCTGTAGATTCCGTTCACAGTCTTCACTGATGAAAAACTTAGCCTGCAAGGGGGCAGCTCACAGGGTACCTGCTTGAGGAAGCTTGCCCTGTGTACACGCACGCGCGGGCACGCACACGCACACGCCTCCCACCAAAGTTGGGTCAGTGTCCCCCTCTAGGGTGGAACAGCTCCCTGCGGTACACACACACACACACCCTTTTTTTTTTTTTTTTTTTTTTTGGCATGCATAGGGTTGCTTTATGAGCTTCTTCTTCCTCAGTAAGCTGGGAGTTCCCTGCAGGGGGAAGACAGGAAGTCTGATTCCTCTGTGTGTCCCTAGCATCGCCTGGCACAAAGGAGGCCTCAAGACATGGGTGTTGAATGAATGAATGAAATTATGAATGAATATAGGCATAGCAGAAGGGGAGACTGGAGGCAGAAGATGACAGGGAAAATAATGGGGATAAAGGAAAGGACTGGGAAGAAGGAATATAAGGCAGTGAGTAATTCCACTAACAGCTAATATTTGCTAAGTGCTTCCTAGGTGGATTAACTCATCCGGAGCTCCCAAGAGTCCCATGAAATAGATAATGTTATTGGTGTTGTGCAGTGGCCAAACGTTGGGAATTGGACTCACACTGCTCGATAATGAAACCCAACTCCATCATGTCCTGATTCTGTGACCTTGTTGGTGTTACTTAGGCCAATTTGCTTCAGTCCTTTCACCTATAAAAGGGGATAACAGGACCTACGTCATGGGATTGTTGTGAGGATTGAATCCAGGTAAAGAGATTTAGCACTTTGTCTAGAACATAATTAAGTGCTCAGTTGATATCAGTCAATCTACCCATTGTCCAGATGAGGAAGCAGAGCCACAGAAAGGATTAATCAATTCACAGCTGATAGGTGGTGGAAGCAGAATTAAAACACAGAAGTTTGCCCTACGGTATATAAGCTTACAGGCTGTTCAGTTCACCACTAATCTTCCAAGCATCTAGAACAATGCCTAGCACTTAGTGCTTAATAAATATTTTTATGAGAGTATGATTGAATGGGCCGAGGACATGAAAAGATGCTCGACATCACTAATCATTAGGGAAATGCAAATCAAAACCACAATGAGATACCACCTCATACCCACCAGGATGGCTACTATTAAAAAGCAAAACAGGGGCGCCTGAGTGGCTCAGTTGGTTAAGCATCTGCCTTTGGCTCAGGTCATGATCCCAGGGTCCTGGGATCGAGTCCCAAGTCTCAGCAGGGAGTCTGCTTCTCCCTCTCCCTCTCCCTCCCGCTCTGCCTACTTGTGCTCTCTCTCTCTGTCAGATAAATAAATAAAATCTTAAAAAAAAAAAAAAGCAAAACAGAAAATAACAAACATTGATGAGGATGTGGAGAAATTGGAACCTTTGTGCACTGTTGGTGGAGATGGAAAACGGTGTCAGCTGCTACCATTTTAAAAATTAATTTAAAAATGTTTTAAATTAAAAACAGTGTTACTGGGTGCCTGGGTGGCTCAGTTGGTTAAGCGACTGCCTTCGGCTCAGGTCATGATCCTGGAGTCCTGGGATCGAGTTCCGCATCGGGCTCCCTGCTCGGCGGGGAGTCTGCTTCTCCCTCTGACCCTCTCCCCTCTCGTGCTCTCTGTCTCTCATTCTCTCTCTCAAATAAATAAATAAAATCTTTAAAAATAAAATAAAATAAAAACAGTGTTACTATATGACCCCGCAATTCCACTTCTGGGTATATACTCAAGAGAATTCAAAGCAGGGTCTCTAAGAAACATGTGTACACTCATTTTCATAGCAACATTATTCACAACATCCAAAAACAACCCAAGTGTCCACTGGTGAATGAACGGATAAGCAGAATGTGGTCTATACATACAATGGACTATTATTCAGCCTTAAAAAGTGAGGGAATTCTGACTATGTGCTGCAACACGGATGAACTTTGAAGACATCATGCTTGAGTGAAGTAAGCCGTCACAAAAATACAAATATTGTATGATTCCACTTATATGGGGTGTCTGGAGGAGTCAAATTCATAGACAGAGGGTAGACTGGTGCATGCCAGAGGCTGGGGCAAGGACATGGGGAGTTTTCGTTTAATGGGGACAGTTTCATTTTGCAAGATGAGAAGAGTTCTGGAGAATGGGCGCACAGCAATGCGAGTGTACTTAACACTACCGTATTGTACCCTTAAAAATGGTTAAGATGATAAATTTAATGTTATGTTTTGTTATACTTTACCACAATTTTAAAAAAATGAATGAATGATTGATTATACACCTCTCAAGTGCAAATTCTTATCCATCAGCACATCCATCATGGTGTGATCAGTAAGACTGTGGGTTCAAGTTCTCTCCTTTCTTGAATGGGATCACAGTATGTCTCTCAAAACAGTTATCATAATTAAATGAGGTTGAGCATGTAAAGCGCACAGCACACAGACCCTCTCAACAGATTAGCGATGACAGCAGTAATGATAACCAGTATGTACTGAGGGCTAACCGCACACCAAGCACCTCTCCGAGCATTTGTCCGGTATTAATGCACTCGGTAATTATGACAAACCCTAGGGATACTGGACAATAATGACATCCCTGCTTTATAGATGAGAAAACTGAGCATAGAGTGAAAGAAGTTGCTTAGTCCCATGTAGATGTTAATTTGGGGTGGGGGGAGGAGATTAGGTGCACTCTTAAATATAATGAGTATATTTAAGACAGTGGAGCATGGTCCCTGGAATCACATTCTCTGGACTCAATGCCAGGACGGCCACTTCCCACCTGTGTGGCTTTTGGGACTTGAATGCTCTTGAGTCTCAGCTTCCTCATTTGGGAAATGAGGACAATGACATGACCTCATAGGGTTTGATAAGAGTTCAGTGAAACAGAGTCAAGGGCAGAATACAGGGGGCTATGCAACATGCTTCTGCATATGATCTGACTTGACTGGGCTGAGCCAGGAGCTTTTTATGTGCAGGGATGGCAGTAATGTGTCCCTGGGTCTCCCCCGAGCTTGCCCAGCACAGACCTGGGTAGGCAGGAGTGAGGGGGTGGGGGTGCTGCAGTGAGGGTGCATGGTGAAGTGGGTTCCAGCCCGCTCTGCCCCTCACATGTTGGGTGACCATGTGGCTGACTCACTTCCCTTGCTGGCCGTCAGCTTCCTCCTCATACCACTCCCCCCGACACAATTGGGAGGATTTGGTGAGATAATAAGACATGCAAAGTGCTGAGCACAGGGGCTTTAGATAACCAGCTTGAATAAATGGAGCTGTGGGTCCAGGTTCTTGATTCCTGAGGAGGGGGCTACACCCACACGGATGCCACCAGCCCCAGGTGGCTCTTGGGCACTTGAAATGTGGCAATTGAGATGAGGTGTGAGCATAAAATACGCACCGAATTTCAGTCTTAGTATGAAAAAAATGCATAATATTCCATCAATAATTTTTATATTACATATTAAAATGATAATATTTGGCTATGCTTGGTTAAAGAAAAGATATTATTAGCCTTTATATTGATTTATTATAGTGTATAAATTCTATTTATTAAATTATATATTCATTGAAACTTTTCCTTTTTCCTTATATGAATGTAGCTACTGGCAAAATTTAAATCCTATATGCGGCTTGTGTGATGTTTCTATTGGGCAGTGCTGGGTAAGAGGCTGGGATTTCTGGGCTATCAAGGAAGATGAGGCTCAGGGCAGTCACCTGAATTCTGAATAATTAGAAGAACACCAACAACAAAATATAAACGATATAATCTAGCCCTTACTCTGCCTGCTAGCCTTTTAAATGCCTTACAATTGCAGCTCATTGAACCCCTCCACAATCCCTGTGGGTCAGGGGCTATTGCAATTCCCAGTCCTCGGAGGATGGAAATGAGGCACTGAGAGGTTCAATGTGTGGTCCGAGGTCACCCTGTTGTGCTTGGCAGACAGGAGGTAAACCCAATCCCAGTCTTGTCCCAAAGTCTGTGTCTCAGCCACTCCATCTACTGCATCTGTCGGGGAGACTCACAGGGACATGGGGACGGAACCCGAAAATCCACGGGGATCCAGTGCCTTCAGGAGGCAATGGTCCAGGGGGCTCAGTTTCTACATTCCTGGGTCCCACATGGGCTGGAAGCTGGTGGATGCATTGCTTTGTTCTCCTAGGAAATAAAACAGACCTGGATTCAAATCCAGACTCGACTACCTATTAGTCGTGTGACCTTGGGAAAGTCGCTTCACTTTCTCTGAGCCTTTGCTTCCATTTCTAGAAGGTGGACATAACAGGGGTAGCTATCACACAGGGCTATTGTGAGCATTCTGTGGCACACACACACCTTCATTTACACTCTCCTTGCAACATTTCCTTTGGCTTCTGGGATACCCACTTACCTCATTTTCCCTAAATCTCTGTGGCTCCTGCTTTCTGAGCTCCTTTTGCTGGCTTCTCTCATCTCTTTTTTCATAGTGGACTAGCTCAGGCTGCAGCCCTTCATCTAATTGTTTGGTATGTTTCTCTCTTCGCATTCTCTAGGTGACCTCATCCATCCATATGCAATGACCCCCCCAATTTATATCTCCAGCCCGGACTGTCCCCTGAACTCTGGCCTCATACATCATATCGCTCACAGCTTAGATCGGGGGGTCAGCAAACTACAACCCGTGGGCCAAACCCAGCCTGCCAAATCCAGCGAAGAATGGGTTTTACATTTCCTAAGTGATTGGAAAAAAAAAAAAAATCAAAGGAGAGTGTTTCGTGGCACGTGAGAAAGATACGAAATTCAGATGTCGGTGTCCACATGCGAGTGTAACCGGAACACAGCCACGCTGATTCACTCACGTGCTGTCTTTGGTTGTTTTCAGGAGTGGCTGTGACAGGGACAGGTCCACAGGGCCTAAAATATTGACTGTATGGCACTTTGCTATGCCCACCCCTGTCCTGGGTGGTATCCCTAATAGGCATCCCAAATGTAACATGTCCAAAATGGAGCTCCTGATATCTCTGCTCACAATAAATTAGATCAGAGACAATAAAATAAATGAAATGAAACGCCCACTGTACCATCCTCCGGGGGCCCCCTGCCTGCACCCCCACCCCCACCATGCTCAGGTGCTCAGGCCACAGCCCTGGGTGCAGTGACTCTCAACCGGGGGCGAATTTATTCCCAGACCAGAGACAGTTGACAGTTTTGGTTGTCACGACGTGGGGACTGCTCCTGGCACGGAGAAGAGAAGGTGGAGGCCAGGATGCTGTCGAGCCCCCCTACAGTGCGCAGGACGGCCCCCACAGCTCGGAACCATCCACGCCAAAGTGTCAACAGCGCTGAGGTTGAGAGATGCTGTTTTAGAGACACCCCGACCTCTCTCTCTCTCTCTCTCTCTCTCACCTCCCACAGCCACCCGGCCGGCCGGCAATGCCACAACCCCCACCTCCACTCTAGCTTTGGGACACGCTCTGAATTCAGATCACGTCTCCGACTCCGCCCACCCCCAGCCCAGACAAGCCTCCGCCCGCC
>NW_025409956.1:0-9977 GCF_002201575.2 Neomonachus schauinslandi
ATCATTATATTGTACACCTGAAACTAATATAACACTGTGTCAATTACATCTGAATGAAAAAAATAAAGACAATTAGAAAACATATTTCGTTGCCTTATCCAGGGTAATATTTTGCTATGACACCTGGTTCCTCTTCAATTTTGTAGATTCATGGTCAACTCTCACCAGCTTCCTCAGTGAATTCTTCATGTCCTTATTCCGTAGGGTATAAACGAGAGGGTTGAGACTTGGAGTGATGATTGTGTAAAAGAGGGTGAGGAACTTGCCCTGGTCTTGGGAGGCACTGTTGCCTGGTTGTAGGTACATGTAGATAATAGTTCCATAGAAGATGGACACAACAGTGAGATGAGATCCACAGGTATTAATTGCTTTGTGTTGGCCTGCTTTTGACTTTATTCTCAGCACAGCTTTGGCGATGTAGCCATAGGATATAAGAATAAGGCTGAGGGGTGTAAGGACAATGACAATGCCTAAAGCAAAAACAGACATTTCAACTGTTGTGGTGTCTATACAAGCTATTTTGACCATAGCTGGCAACTCACACAAGAAATGGTCCAGAAGGTTGTTTCCACATCGAGGCAAATTCAGGGTGAGTGTACATAGTACTACAGAATTGGCCAAACTAATGCTCCAGACTGTGATTGCCATCTTGAGACAGAGATGTGGGTTCATGATTACCAAATAATGCAAGGGCTTACAGATAGCTATGAAACGATCATAGGACATAACAGCAAGGAGGAGGCACTCAGTGGACCCCAACCACATATAAACGTAGAGTTGAGTGACACAGCCCACATAGCTGATGGTCTTGTCAGGTCCCCACAAGTTAACCAGCATTTGAGGGATGATGCTAGTCGTGAAGCATAGGTCCAGGAAAGATAAATTCCTGAGGAAAAAATACATTGGCGTGTGCAGATGGGGATCCAGGAGAGATGCAAGGATGACGGCTGTATTACCCACCCATGTAATGAAGTAGAAGATAGTGACAACTCCTGATAGGACCATCTCCAGTTTGGGATGGCCAGAGAAACCAAGCAGAACAAAACCGTGTAGAGAAGTGTAATTGTCTTTGTCCATAGTCCTTTAGTGACCAAGTCCTAGAATGAGAAGAATAGAAGGAGGTGAAGGAGGATGGGGATGAAGAGGAAGAGGAAGAGGAGCAGGAGGAATAAGAAGAAGAGAAGGAGGAGGAGAAGAAATCTGTCAATACAATCTATGTAATTAAATGCGGAATTTAAAAAGGGAAATACTTTATGTTAATACTTAAAAATAATGGGTAAAAGTAAATATTAGAGCCAAGTAATCTGGTCTTTGTTTTAGATCCTTTTATGGATCTAAATTTATATTTAATATTATATTTTTATCTAGGTGAGCTTGGCAAGGTTACTCTTAAAGTCAAGTTCTGAAATTTCTCACATTTAAGTTTGGAAGTTTGGAATCGATCTGGTTCTAAAGTGATGTGACCCTCCGATTCTGTACAAATCTTTTGGCTTGATATAGTGAACACACTCTTTTACTTGGTCAGCAAATTCACCTATGAAATGTAATTATTTTGTGAATGTCAGAACGAGGAAAAGAATGTTCCTCTTTTTTCATATCTTAGTGAGTAGCACTGTTGATATCCCAGTTTCTTATGTAGGAGATATGGCATTTATCTTTGGCACCTTTATCTCTCTCATCCTGGTACCTAACTTATCACCCAAACTGGTAAGTTTGAAAGCAAATTACATGTTAACTGTCCTCGCACTTTTAAAAAGCTTCCACATTCTCTACCCTAATCCAAACCACTATCGTCTCTTCTCTAGATTCTGGCAACTATCTTCATTCCTTATCCTGACTTTTTAAACTCTTTTTAAAAATTTTCTCATAGTTTAAAAAATATTAGTGAATATACAGTGTAATATTCATTTCAGGTGTAGAATTTAGTGATTCAATCTTCCATAAAACACCCAGTGCTCATCAGAAATGCCTTCCTTAATCCCCATCACCTATTCAACCTATCCCCCTACCCACCTCCCTGCTGGTAACCATCAGTCTGTTCTCTTGATTTCCCTCTCTGTTTTTTTGTTTATCATGTTCATTTGTTTTTTGTTCCTTAAATTCCACATATGAATAAAATGATATGGTATTTGTCTTTCTCTGACTGACTTATTTTGCTTAGGATAATACTCTCTAGCTCCATCCATGTCATTGCAAATATATATACCACATCTTCTTTATCCTTTCACTAATCGATGGGCATTTAGTTTGTTTCCAAAATTTGGCTATCATTGATAATGCTGCTATCAACACCAGGGTGCATGTATTCCTTCATATTAGTGTTTTTGTATCTCTCTGGTAAACGCCTAGTAGTGCAAAATAGAAAACCCAGAGATAACCCACAACTACAGTGTCAATTAACCTCCAACAAAACAGGAAAGAATATCCAATGGAAACAAGAGAGTGTCTTCAACAACTGGTGTTGGGAGAACTGGACAGCAACATGCAAAAGAATGAAACTGGACGCGTTTCTTACATCAGACACAAAAATAAATTCAATACGGATCAAAGACCTAACTATGAGTCAGGAAACCATTAAAATCCTGGAGGAGAACACAGGCAGTAACCTCTTTGACATCGGCCATAGCATCTTCTTACTAGATGCGTCTCCCATGGCAAGGGAAACAAGAGCAAAAATAAACTATTGAGACTCCATCAAGATGAAAGGTTTCTGCATGGTGAAGGACACAATGAAGAAAATTAAAAAGCAACCTATGACATGAGAGAAGATATTTGCAAATGACGTATCTGATAAGGGTTAGTATCCAAAATATATAAAGAACTTCTAAAACTCAACACCCAAAACACAAATAATTAAGGAAAAAATACATAGAAAACATGTATAGACATTTCTCCAAAGAAGACATCCAGATGGCTAACTAACACATGAAAAGATGCTCATCATCACTTATCATCAGGGAAATACAAATCAAAAGTACAATGAGATACCACCTCACACCGGTCAGAATGTGTAAAATTAACACACAGGAAACAACAGGTGTTGGGGAGGATTGGGAGAAAGGGAAAGCCTCTGACGCTGTTGGTGGGAAGGCAAACTAGTGCAGCCACTCTGAAAAACAGTGTGGAGGTCCCTCAAAATTTAAAAATAGAACCACCCTATGATCCAGCAATTGCACTAGGATGTATTTACCCAAAGGATACAGATATACTAATTTGAAGAGATATATGCACCCCGATGTTGATAGCAGCATTATCAACAATAGCCTAATTATGGAAAGTGCCCAATGTCCATCAGTTGATGAATGGGTAATGAAAATATGGTATATATCTATATACATAAAGGACTACTATAATATATTCAAATATACTATTACATTATGTATATTTACATAAATAATGTATATATATACTGATATGGTTTATATATATACTTTTGGCTTGATATAGTGAACACACTCTTTTACTTGTCAGCAAGTAAGTATATATATATACTTGTATGTATAAGAATGTATATATATTTATATATATAATGTAATATTACTCAGCCATAAAAAAGAATTGAGTCTTGCTATTTGCAAAGTTATGGATGGAACTAGGTAGGATTATGCTCAGCAAAATAAGTCAGTCAGAGAAAGACATATACCATATGATTTCAGTCATATGTAGAATTTAAGAAACAAAACAGATGAATACAGTGGGGCATTGGGGGGAAGAGAGGAAAACTAGGAAATACACTCTTAAATAGAGAACAAATTGATGGTTACTAGAGGGGAGGTGGGTGGGTTGGGAGAAATAGCTTAAGGGGATTAAAGGGTGCACTCGTGATGAGCACCAAGTGGTGTACAGACGTTTTGAATCACTAAATTGTACACCTGAAGCTCATATTACACTGTATGTTAACTAACTGAAATTTAAATAAAAGTTCAAAAAATGAAAAATGAAAGTGAACCAATTATAATCATGTATTCTTTAAAAAATTAACAGCCCTCCATGGTGGTTTGTAAGTTTTAAGAAAGTGTCTAGCAAAAACAGACATATAGACCAATGGAACAGAATAGAGAACCCAGATTTGGACCCTCAACTCTATGGTCAAATAATCTTCGACAAAGCAGGAAAAAATATGCAATGGAAAAAAAACAGTCTCTTCAATAAATGGTGCTGGGAATATTGGACAGTTATATACAGAAGAATGAAACTCAACCATTCTCTAACACCGTACACAAAGAGAAACTCACAATGGATGAAAGACCTCAATGTGAGACAAGAATCCATCAAAATCCTAAAAGAGAACATAGGCAGTAGCCTCTTCGACATCGGCCACAGCAACTTCTTTCAAGATACATCTCCAAAGCCTAGTGAAACAAAAGCAAAAATGAACTTTTGGGACTTCATCAAGATAAAAAGCTTCTGCAAAGCAAAGGAAATAGTCAACAAAACAAAGAGGCAACCCACAGGATAGGAGAAGATATTTGCAAATGACACTACAGGTAAAGGGCTGATATCCAAGATCTATAAAGAACTCAAACTCAACACCCAAAAAACAAATAATCAAGTCAAAAAATGGGCAGAAGACATGAACAGACACTTCTCTGAAGAAGACATACAAATGGCCAACAGACACATGAAAAAATGTTCATCATCAGCCATCAAGGAAATTCAAATTAAAACCACATTGAGATACCACCTTACACCAGTTAGAATGGCAAAAATGGACAAGGTAAGAAGCAACAAATGTTGGAGAGGTTGTGGAGAAAGGGGACCCTCTTACACTGTTGGTGGGAATGCAAGTTGGTACACCCACTTTGGAAAACAGTGTGGAGGTGCCTCAAAAATTTAAAACTAGAGCTACCCAATGACCCAGGAATTGCACTCCTGGGTATTTACCCCAAAGACACAGATGGAGTGAAAAGAAGGGCCATATGCACCCCAATGTTCATAGCAGCAATGTCCACAATAGCCAAACTGTGGAAAGAGCCGAGATGCCCTTCAACAGATGAATAGATAAAGATGTGGTCCATATATACAATGGAATGTTACTCAGCCATCAGAAAGGATGAATACCCAACTTTTACATCAACATGGATGGGACTGGAGGAGATTATGCTAAGTGAAAGAAGTCAGGCAGAGAACGTCAATTATCATATGGTTTCACTTATTTGTGGAACATAAGGAATAGCATGGAGGACATTAGGAGAAGGAAGGGAAAAATGAAGGGAGGGAAATTGGAGGGAGAGATGAACCATGAGAGACTATGGACTCTGAGAAACAAACAGGGTTTTAGAGGGGAGGGGGGAGGGGGGATGGGTTAGCCCAGTGATGGGTATTAAGGAGGGCACGTACTGCATGGAGCACTGGGTGTTATACGAAAACAATGGATCGTGGGTCACTACATCAAAAACTAATGATGTATTTTATGGTGACTAACATAACATAATAAAATTTTTTTAAAATGTTGTCTTTCAGTTCTTCATTTCCAATTTAATCTACGTTTCCCTCTTTTATTTCTGCTGGATCAAAATATCTGAAATCACAAATCAAGAAATAGGTTCATGTCCTCCTCTTATAATGGAGAATACACTTAATCTTTCATAATAGAGATAAAAAGGAGAATTTCTCTGCACAGATTTACAATATTTTTTATTCTAAGAATTCTAAAAGAAAACCAGATGAAACAGTCCATGTAAGTCTAATTTTTTTTCCTTTTACCACTCACAAGTTGTTTTACCAAGCCAGGCACATTATTTTCCAAGAGATATTAAAGATTAACATTACTGTGATCCAGACAGAGTTCACCTGATATTCTGCTTCTTGACTAGTGAGTATCCCACAATGTGTAGAAAAGTTAAACATTTGCTGTCCAGCACTGTGGTTCCTTCACGTCTTCTCTGCAATGCATCTGTGACTTTTGCTGCTCCCCAAGTGGGTTAAGAAACTGAATCTGTACAGGACTCCTCCTTCTTGAACATGTGACTTCACATAAGGGGATGAAACCTATCACAGACTCTTACTACTTGTTCTGACTTTAAATTAACCTGCACATAGATCTTAGTCCTAGAGACACCTTATAAAAGCAACCATTAATTCAGAATAAGAATTGAACAAAATTTCCCAATGTTACCCCAAAACCCAGATCCTCAAGATTTTCTAAACCATTGACCTGCATCCAACTGATGTCCATAAAGTGTCATAGAAAATGTCAGTTCATAAAAAGTTTGGACAATTAGACCATATCCCGATGTTTCACTAGGGGACATGTAACAAATACAAAAGTTATGCCAATATGAGGGAAAACTATAAGGTGGGCGGTGGGAGTGGGGTGAGGAGAAAATGTATATTCAGAAGTTTTTCGCTAGGTAGTGAATATGTTACAAATAAAATGCACATTTAAATGTGCATTTCAAACTGGAGAATTATAGTATATGCTAATCTATAAGATACTCTTACTATTAATCGAACATATGCTGATTTGGAAATAATTTGGCTGAAGCAGATATCACTTAAAGAACCTATCATAGTTATCTCTGATAGCCAAGTTGAAACAGTTATGTGTGAAAGAGATGTTCAATCTGCGCAGCCCTAAATGATAGGCTGAGGATCACAAGATTTGTATCTTTATTCAGTTCTAATGTGCCTTTGTCTTGATGACCATAAGTAACTCACATACTTCAGTGTCTGTAATAGTTAGTTTTGTTGTGTCTGAGGTCACTATCTAAACCCAAGACCCTGAAACAAGTATGTATCTGAAGATGTTTATGGGTTGCTTTATGATCATAAGTTAAAGTTGCATACCACATAAAATACATAAGCATAAACTGACTCATGATACATCTTTAAATGTGGCGACTTCTCATCTCTGAATAATACAACAATTTTAAGTGTCTGCTTCTGTATGATCGTAAGCACAGTATTCTACATTTGAGATATAGTACAGTATGATGTCGATGGAGCCAGATGTAATCCTGGTGATTCTAGTTATCAGCTTGTGTGAACTTGGGAAAATTACTTAACTTTTCAGTGCCTCAGATTTCTTGTCTATAAAGGGGGAAGGTAAATAATACATATTTTAAAGGATTAGTATGAGGATTAAATAAATGTAACATATGTAAAATATTGCAATATTGGCTGGCACACAGTAAGCATTCAAATTAGAATTAACTATTACTATTGCAGTCAGTTCAGGGGCCTGTATGCTGTAAATCAATCCAATTATCAATTTTGGGAGAGCTCATACCGGTATTTGACAAAATATCTGGTAAACACTTTCCCCCTTTCAACCACTTCTTTTAGGATTATATATAGAGTATATGTGTATTTGTGTACATGTTCTGTATAAATACTGTTAATAATGATGATAATAAGAAATATAAAATCAGCCAATGGCACATTTTTATCTATCAAAATTTTCACATATGGATACTTGAAAATATACATTTTGACTAAAGATCTCAATTTTCAATCTTGTGTTTTCTTCTTTTCCCTTTTAGTTTTCTGTAGTTTTCCTTTTTAGTTTTCTATTTTTTATTTTATTTATTTTTGTGTGTGTGTGCAAACAGAATGTATATAGTTTTATTTCACCTAACAAAATTTCATTAACATTTTCCATATTTTACATAATCTGCATAATCAACGTGTTTAAGAGTTGCATAATAGTATACTGTTATCATTTTTTAACATAATTTTTTATTATGTTCAGTTAGCCACTGTATAGTACATAATTAGTTTTTGATGTAGTGTTCAATGATTCATTAGTTACATATAACACCCAGGACTCATCACAACACATGCCCTCCTCAATACCCATCACCCTGTTACCCCCTCCTCCCACCCTCCTCCCCTCTGAAAACCTCAGATTTTTTCCCGGGGTCCATAGTCTCTCATGGTTCATCTCCCTGTCCGATTTCTCCCCCTTTAGATTTCCCTCCCTTCTCTGATGGTCCTCTGTGCTATTGCTTATGTTCCACATATGAACGAAACCATAATTGTCTTTCTCTGCTTGACTTACTTCACTTAGCATAACCCCCTCCAGTTCCATCCATGTTGATGCAAGTGGTGGGTATTCACTGATGGCTGATAATATTCTGTTGTACATATGGACCACATCTTCTTTATCCATTCATCTGTTGAAGGGCATCTTGGCTCCTTCCACAGTTTGGCTATTGTGGACATCGCTGTTATGAACATTGGAGTGCACGTGCCCCTTTTCTCACTACATCTGTATCTTTGGGATAAATACCTAATAGTGCAATTTTTGGGTTGTAGGGTAGCTCTATTCTTAACATCTTGAGGAACCTCTGTACTGTTTGCCAGAGTGGCTGCACCAGTTTGCATTCCCACCAAGAGTGTAAGAGGGTTCCCCTTTCTCCACAACCTCTCCAACATTTGTTGTTTCCTGTTTTGTTAATTTTTTTCCTTTTTAGTTTTTTAAAAAACTTCTTTAAAAGTTGTAATTGAATTTCATAAGAGAAAAAAAATATCATATATATATATATCCTTGCCTATTACGTTCCCACACAGTGATTTCCTTGTCCCTCACTCCTTATTCTGTGACTATAGTCCATAGATTTGCTATGCTGGACACATGAGAGAAATCATCTACATTCTTTAATTTTTTTTTAAATTTTATTATGTTATGTTACTCACCATACAATACATCATTAGTTTTTGATGTGGTGATCCACGATCCATTGTTTTCATATAACACCCAGTGCTCCATGCAGTACATATACCCTCTTTAATACCCATCACCGGGCTAACCAATCCCCTCTCCCCTCTAAAACCCTGTTTGTTTCTCAGATATAGTGTCCTTTGTGTCTCTAATTACAGACTTTAGTTTAAAATCTAATTTTTCTGATTTCAACCTATATTACAAAACTGTGATCACCAAGAGAGCATGGTACTGGAAGAAAAAAAGACACATAGATCAGTGGAACACAATAGAGAGCCCTCAACTCTATGATCAAATCTTTGACAAATCAGAAAAAATAATCCAATGGAAAAAGTCTCTTCAATAACTGGTGCTGGGAATATTGGACAGCTATATACAGAAGGATGAAACTCAACCATTCTCTAACACCGTACACAAAGATAAACTCACAATGGATGAAAGACCTCAGTGTGAGAGAGGAATCCATAAAATCCTATATGAGAACATAGGCAGTAGCCTCTTCGACATTGGCCACAGCAACTTCTTTTAAGACATGTCTCCAAAGGCAAGGGAAAGAAAGGCGAAAATGAACTTTTGGGACTTCATCAAGATAAAAAGTTTCTGCACAGCAAAGGAAACAGTCAACAAAACAAAGAGGCAACCCACAGAATGGGAGAAGATATTTGCAAATGACACTACAGACAAAGGGCTGATATCCAAGATCTATAAAGAACTTCTCAAACTCAACACCCAAAAAACAAATAATCAAGTCAAAAAATGGGCAGAAGACATGAACAGACATTTCTCCAAAGAAGATATACAAATGGCTAACAGACACATGAAAAAATGTTCATCATCATTAGCCATCAGGGAAATTCAAATCAAAACCACATTGAGATATCACCTTACACCAGTTAGAATGGCAAAAATGGACAGGGAAAGAAACAACAAATGTTGGAGAGGTTGTGGAGAAGGGGAACCCTCTTACACTCTTGGTGGGAATGCAAGTTGGTACAGCCACTTTGGAAAACAGTGTGGAGGTGCCTCAAAAATTTAAAAATAGAGCTATCCTATGACCCAGCAATTGCACTCCTGGGTATTTACCACAAAGACACAGATGTAGAGATGGGGGGCCATATGCACCCCAATGTTCACAGCAGCAATGTCTGCAATAGCCAAACTGTGGAAAGAGCCAAGATGCCCTTCAAGAGATGAATGGATAAAGAAGATGTGGTCCATATATACAATGGAGTATTACTCAGCCCTCAGAAAGGATGAATACCCAATTTTACATCAACATGGATGGGACTGGAGGAGATTATGCTAAGTGAAA
>NW_025409957.1:0-9970 GCF_002201575.2 Neomonachus schauinslandi
TTTCTGATACTTCGAGGTTATCCTGGCTCCTACATTTACTGTCTCAGTCCCAGTGTCAGCAATTTCTTCAAAGAAACCTGGTTCCTTTTATTAGAGAATGGTGTTAAAGTCTTACCTGCGGGAACTGAATGTGCTCGGCAGACAATGCAAGGCAATATATGCATGTATTCCAACCTACGTAAATACACCTAATCAAAGATTTCCATGTGGAACTGTCTGTGTCCATATTAAGTCAAAGGTGAGTTCATGCTGATGTCTCCAACCTGGTCATATTGTGATCTTCTCCCTTTGCCGATCTGTAACTTTCTACTTCAACAGTGACAAAGTGGCTCTCACCACCTGCCATGTATTTAATTCATTGCTCCATTGCAGATTACGGATCTGGTGTTTTCAAAACTATTAGCTACCACCCTGATGGGAAAGAACTTTATGAAATAAGAGTCCACTGGGTACGTACAGTACATTTTTTCCTTTAGTCTACAGATTCCATTCATTTCCAACGTTACTTAGGTCAGCATCTTTTGCCATACAACCTACAGTGAGTGCTTTTTCATACATTTCCAATACGGTTAGATTATTTGTCATATTCTGTATTTCCACTAAAGGGACAGAAGAAATTTTGCTCATTTCAAGGTTCTTCCAGCTCAACTAGGAATTACATTGACATGAGACAGATTAATTAATGAGGAAAAAACCCCACAAAGTTTAATCCTGTACACATGATTAAATGACCAAGGCAGGCAGGTTTTATACTTTGTGGACAAAGAGAAAATAAATCTGTGAGGAGTTCAGAGAAGAAAAAAAACAACCTTAGGAGCTTCAGTTAGTAAGGAGTTTTAAACAGAATTTGAGCTGGGGTAGTAAATTAGTCAAAAGTAACAAGGGTTGTTTATGCAGCCTTCTGGGCTCTAAATTTCCCATCTCTGGCGATTAGGAAGTCTTTTCACCTCCTGGCACAGGGAGATCTTCATGTGGAGATGGATTTCCTGCTTCTAGGGGGACAGAGGAGGGTCTGAGTGTCTCTCTTAGATAGGCTGTCTCTTAAGTAACTTTTATTTAAAATGATTGGTATGCCAAAGTGGCACATTTGGGGCAGTCTGCCTTTGGCCCAAACATCCCACATCCTAAATGTGACATTCGCACATCCTAAGTAACTTAACTTGAGTAGATTATGATTTACTCTTTGGGGTGTGACAATGTTTGGGTTTTGACATGCACAGTGGCAGGTATCCAGCACTAAAATATCAGGGCATACTTCAAGCTCCCTACCCCATGATTCTTTTGTCATATCTGTAGTTTTTTCTTTTCCAGAATGTCCTATAAATGGGGTCATACAGTGTGTAGCCTTTTCAGACTGGATTCTTTCCCTTACCAAAATAGATGTAAGAATCATCCATGTCATTGTATGGGGTGATGGTTCATTCCTTTTTATTGCTGAATAGATAAACGGGAAAAACAAATAGAAGTTTAATAACATGCATACATCCTGTTTACCTGGGAGATACCCAGGAAAACAGAGTAACTCCCATCACCCTAAATGCCATCTTCAGCTAAAGACACAAAAGTTTTGGGTGGTGGGAACACCACTTAAGGGACATTGCCAGGCCAAGCACAGTAAAGGAGGGTATGGTTGTTACGCAGATTTAAGTCTGTGCCTTCTCCTTTGGTAAGAGTGTTTTGAGATTTAGTCATTCTTCTCTTCCTGGTACAGAGAGGGAGATACCCTTATAAATGGAGCTTTCCTTTGTCTGTGTACATTTCATTCACCAAATGGCAAGCTCTGCTTAGTTTTCAGAGATTCTCCTGTGTCTTCTGGTTCTTAAAATTAATCAGCCCCAAATAATCCTTGTGCCAAAGAGGCATATTTGGGGTGGCATATTCTGCTTCCTTCACATGGATGCACTCCAGTTTGCTTATGGATTCAACTATTGAAGTACCTCCTGATTTCTGTCAGATTTTAACCACTAGACATAGAGCTGCTGTGCATAACTGCATGAGAGTTTTTGTTTGGAAATAGCTTTTCAAAGCAGTTGTCTAAATACCAGAAGCAAGATTGTTGGATCCTAAAAGTGAGACTTATTTAGCTTTGGGAAAAAACTGCCAAACTGTCTTCTGAAGCCGCAGTAGGTACATTCCCCCAGCGTGAAGAACAGTTGCTGTCATTTCTTACCTTCCAGCAATTGGTATTCTCGTTTTTTGTAGTTTAGCATTTCTGATAGGTGTGCGTTGCTATCTCACTATTGTTTAAAATTGTAATTTCCTAATGATAGCAGATGTTGAGCATACTTCCCGTGCATATTATGTGTACATCTTCTTTGTCTAGGCATCATTCAGATATTTACCCATTATCAATTAGGTTATATCCTTTTTGTTGAGTTCTGAGAGTTTTTTGTATATTTTGAATACAAATCCCTTATCAGATAGGTGTTTTGCAAATATTTTCTCCCAGCGTGTGACTTGTCTTTTAGTTTTCTGAGCAAGGTCTTTCACAGAGTAGAAGTTTTAATTTTAGGGCGCCTGGGTGGCTCAGTTGGTTAAGCGACTGCCTTTGGCTCAGGTCATGATCCTGGAGTCCCGGGATCGAGTCCCGCATCGGGCTCCCTGCTCGGCAGGGGGTCTGCTTCTCCCTCTGCCCTCTTCCCTCTCGTGCTCTCTGTCTCTCATTCTCTCTCTCTCAAATAAATAAATAAAATCTTAAAAAAAAAAAAGTTTTAATTTTAGGAGGTTCATGTTATCATTTTTTTTCTTTTGTGGATTGGCCTTTGGTGTTGTGTGTTAAAATTCCTCACCAAAACTAAGGTCATGTAGATTTCCCTTTATGTTTTCTTTTTGATATTTTGATAGTTTTGCATTTTAAATTTATCTACAATTTTGAACGAATTTTGATACAAGTTTTTAAGGTTGTATCTGCATTTCATTTAAGTACACATAGTTTCCAATTAATTGTTCCTATTTCTGGAGATATCAGGGCATATTGGGCTCGATTTCAGTGTGAATTTCCAAAATTTAATGGATTCCGCTGGATCCAGGGGAGGGGACAGGTGCCTCCACTGAATTCAGGGCACCGCATCTTGCACTGCCTCCAGCGCCTGCAGGGGGCGCCCGAGCCCAGCTCCCCGACCCGTGCGGGGCATGCGCGTCCCTTCTGACAGGAGCCCGACCTCTTCAGGACCCCTGTGGGGGCTTCTGAAGGACGTGGGTTCGCATCCACACTGACAGGAGCCCAGCCTCCTTAAGACTCGCTGTGGAGGCCTGGGGAGGATGTGGGGCCGCGTCCACACCGACAGGAGTCGGGCCTTCTCAGGACCTGCTGTGGAGGCTTGGGGGCGGGGGGGGGGGACGTGGGGCCTCGTCCACGCTGACAGGACCCGCAGTGGAGGACGTGGGTCCGTGTGTAGGCCGACAGGAGCCCGGCCTCCTCAGGACCCGCCTGGGAGGAGAAGGTGAGGAGAAGCCGCCTGAGCGGGGACTGCTGCGGGGGTCCGTGCCCACAGGAAGGGCGCGCTGTGTAGACCGTGGGGTTTCCGTGGCTCTGTGTGTGGTGACGTGGGGTCCCCCGCGGTGCTGGGTGCGGGGCTGTGGGGTCTCCCCTTTCTGGGCTCGGATCCGCTCTGCGGGGTCCGCGCGGATGTGTTTATGCGCGCACGGATTCGGTTCCTGGGGCTCCTCAGGCGGTGTGCAGTCAGGGAGCGGCCGCTGCCGCTGTGCTCGTGCTCCCCCGGCCTCGGCCCTGCGGGGTCCTCCCCGCGTCCACACCCGCTTCAGGGCTGTTGGTTCGGTGTCTGTGAAGAGCCCGCTGCAACTTTGGTAGCGATGGCACTGACTGTGTAGACGGCTTTGGGGAGAGTAGACATTTTCACAGTGTCGGTTCTTCCCTGAGCACAGGGTGTCTTCCCGTCTCCGTGTGTCTCCCTCGATGCCGGTCATCAGAGTCTCACGGGTGTGTGTGTGTGTGTGTGTGTGAGAGAGAGAGAGAGAGAGAGAACAGGTCTGTCACCTGGTCAGTATTTCGTGGAGAAGGTGGGGGAAGTTGTCCCGCGGAACCACCACATAACCCTGAATGAGGAAATCATCGCGGTTTGCACGTTGTAACCCAGCCCGCAGGCCCGCTTCCACTGTCACCACCTGCCCCACTGTCTGAAGCGTCCTTTTCCCCTCGCATCCAGTTTTCTTCTTCTGGAGCTGCTCCCGACACTTGGCCTTATGCGGGTAACCTTGGTGGATGTAAAGAGCAAGATGGTTGCAATCTGGACTTTTCTGTCTGGCTTCTGTCGCTGCGGCTGTTTTCAGTGTCCACCCACGTTGTGACCTGCATCAGTCCCTCATTCATCTTTTCACTGCGACTAAACACTTACAACATTTCAGGTGCACAGTTCTCTGGCCTCAGCCGAGTTCCCGCGGTCGTCCATCATTCTCCAGCACTTTTTCCTTCTCGGCGAGGGGGACTCTATGCACGAGACACCAGCTCCCCATTGCCCTTCCCCCTCGGCCCCTGCAGCCACCTTCTACTTTGTGCCTCAGGATACTTCCTATAAGTGGGATCACACAGTATCTGTCCTCCTGTGACTGGCTGATTTCACTCAGCGAAACGACTTCCAGGGTCAATCCGTGTTGTGGCCTGTGTCAGAACTCCCTTCGTTTTTAAGGCTTTTTGGATGATTCATTGCTAGTGTATACAAATAAGGGATTTTTGTGTATTGATACTTTGTCCTGTAACTTTGCTGAATTAGGTAACTGGCTGTAATCATTTTTGTTGATTCTTTAGGAAGCCCTATATAAGATGATGTTATCTCTGGTCTCTGAATAGACAGAGTTCTAGTGTTTACTCTCACATGTGGATGCCTTATTTCTTGCCTTATCATTCTGGGTAGAACTTTCAGTACAATATTGAGCAACGGGTGAAAACCAGCATCCTGTCCTTGTTCCTGATTTCAGAGTAGAGCTGTCCATCTTCAGACTTAAGCATGGTGTTTGCTAGAGATTTAATGAGAAAATTACTCCTTATTCCTGCTTTCATGAATATTTATATCAGCAACAGACATTGGACTTTGGTTAGAACATTTTCTGCATCAATTAACATGACCACATGTTTTTATTTAAAAATGCATTGTGGTGTATAACATTGCTTGGTTTCACTATATTGAATAACCTTTGAGGTGTTTGTGAAGAGTCACTTGCTTATGGTGCACAGTATATTTATGAGCTCTTGGTTTTGCAATCCTTCTGATGTGGCTTCTTACATCTATTTTAAGAAAGGTACAGGAATGTATTTTGCTGATTTTGTGGGGTTGGTAATAGTGGTTAGGGCTAGGGTTAGGGTCTCCCTGTCCTCTGCTGCACAGAACCCATTCTCCTCTGGTAACTAGAGTGATCTTTTCGGAACATAATCTTTGGGCCTCTCTGTGGTCTGCTCCCTTCCTGCCTGTCCTCTCCAGCCTCACCTCTTCCAGCACGGCCCCCCCGCTTCTGTGGGCCACCCAAGTGTGTGGTCGTCCCACATGTGCCCTGGGCCTGACTACAAGCCTTTGCTTTTGCTGTGCCCTCTGTCAGGATCACTCTTCTATCCCCCTGCTTCATATCTGTGGTGTAATAGATCATACAACTGACACCATTAAGCGCATTTCAGTGGCAATAAGTACAGTCACTGTTCTGCACCTGCCACCTCCATCCATCGCCACCATCCATCCATCATCCCAAACTGAACCCCTACCCACGAGACCCTAACCCCCCATTCCCCTTCCCCAGCCCCGGCACCCAGCAGCTCCTTCCACCTCTATGAATCGGAGTGCTCTCTGTCCCTCACAAGTGGGGTCCTCCGGTATCGGTCCTTTAGGAACTGGCTTATTTCACATAGCCCAATGGCCTCAAGGTCTGTCCCTGTGAGCCTGGACCTGACCCACTTTCCCCCCAAAGGAGTGGCTCAGCCCTCTCCTGTCTAAGCCAAGCCTCCTCAGTCCCTTCTGCTCCCCTCACCTTCCTCCTCAGCCTGAAGATGATCCCAGCCAATCTGCAACTTTGAAGACCTGTTCAGTCCAGATGTCAGGCACACACCCCGGGGGCCTCGGGCCTCACCTACCCCATCTGTCCACGTCAGGTGCCTGCCCCTGCCCCCCCACCAGCTGGCCACCTGCTCGTCCCACAGGTGTCCCCATCTCAGGAGAGGGAAACACCAAGTCCAGACCCTTGGAGTCCTCTGTGACTTCTTGCTTGCTACCAACTCTCCCAGTAGTGAAGTGGCTATGTCCTGAAGAGGACATTCAGTGTTCAAAACATTTAAAGGCATATGTGAGTCTCTGCTGCCTAGGCAATGGATAACAGTTGGGGCAAATAGAAACCGAGCAGAATCACAGGAAGAAAGGCTGAGGAATGAGGAGCTTTAGGGAAGAAGGGCCTGGAAGCTCTGACTGCCCGTACCTGACCTTCAGATGCCCCTCAGTTACTCCTGTGCCTCTGGTATCTTCCTGGAACCCTGACCTGGCTGTTTTCAGACAGCTCGTCCAGTGGTACCCTCACTTCCTGGGAGGGGGATTTGCTGGAACCCGCAGTGTGTCCTACTGCCCCACCGGGATCGCTTTTTGAAGGTGCATTGTCTGGGCCATCTGAGGACCCAAGACTGTGGGTCTGTGACCTGGAGGGATTCTGAGCAGAGCTGGTGGGATGGGAGGGCTGCAAGGCCCAGAGGCAGGTTTCCAGAAAGCCGACTGGGGTCCCTGGTGTCCTACCGTTTTTGAATCAGAGCCCTGAGATCTTTAAAATGCCAGCAACGTTACAGCATGGGCCAGAAAAACAAATGTCCCTGTGCACCCAACACCACCTAAACTATTGGCCATTTCTTGTCCCTTGAGCTGAGCACAAAGGATTGGGAATCGGGGCTTGAGGGGGGTCCTGGGCCAGACTTTGTATTTGGGGGACAAAGGCCATCCAGACAAGCTTGTGCTGAGGCTGAGGAGGGGGTCTGTGTGGAGACCCCAGCTGCAGGCACTGCTGTCCACTGATGCCCCCTCAGCCAGCCTCAGTGCACCTGCTGCTGGGGGAGCACCTGCCCCCTCCTCTCTGCCTGAGGGCTCTCTCCTGCACCAGGTGCCTCCTCTCCTGCCAGTCACTGCCAGCCTGCAGCCTGGGAGGGTGGATACCCTGACAACCTCCAGCCCTGTGGACAGAGCCAGTGCGACATGGTCTCCCAGCAGGTCTGAGCACCAGGCCCCCACATAGCTCACTCTCCTCCTGTGGGTTCACTGTGCCACGTCCTCCCTCAGTCTCCCTGGGCCCAAGTCTTCCTCTGCTCACTGACCATCCTTGGCCCAGGCTCCACACCCTGGGACTGGGAGCAGGTTGTCTGGACCTTCTGGACTTTCGCTTCCTTGTCCGTGACATGGGCACAGTCCGGCCTCACAGACTGCTCAGAGGAGACCCAGCGCAGGAAGATGCAAGCCACTGCAAGGGAGATGCCAAGTGACCCCAGAGGGAGCACACAGTCCTTGCAAAAAGCACCGGGCTCACAGGACCCAGCATGGGATGTGGGCGTCAGGCCAGGGGGCACAGGGAGTCCTGGTGGGGGTGGCCCTCGTGGGGAGGCCACGGAAGGGTCCCAGAAGAGGCAGGAGACAAGGAAGACGACAGGACAGAGCTTCCCAAGGAGGTTGATGGAAGGATCAGAGGATCGCAGAGACCCTTGGGAAAACTCAGAAGCCCTGGAGATGTTGGCTGAAACGCTGTCATTTGGTCAGAAAAGTTGGATCACAACACCCCAGTCGACACTGGATGATTTACTCTTTGTTGGTTTTAGGAATCAGTATGTACCTGCCACTAGAACTCACATTGTATGAAGTTTAGGATATACTTACTTTTCAGGACTAGATTTTTCCAGAGGAAGTGCTAAGCATGGCTCTCTCCATTCTTTTATTTGTGCAACTGGCCTCTGTTTTCAGGAGCAGATTCCTGGTGCTCATCACCACTGCTAACCCTGAGGACTGCCCCCATCACCTCCCACAGTGGACATGACCATGTGGGTTGGGGGGGTGCTCACTGATGAAGCCCCAGTGCTCGGTACCCAGCAGGGACCCCAGATCCTGTGCTGAATGAGGGAGGATGGGAGTGAGGGAAAGAGAGAGGGAGGGACGATGGGAGAGAAGGAGGGGAGAGAGGGAGGAGGGAAGGGAGGATGGGAGGGAGGGAGGGAGGATGGGGAGAGGGAGGGGAGAGAGGGAGGAGGGAAGGGAGGATGGGAGGGGTAGAGGGGAGGGAGGGAGGCAGGGAGGATGGGAGGGGGGATGGGAGGGAGGCAGGGAGGATGGGAGGGGTGGAGGGGAAGGGGGGGAATGAATGAGGGAGTGAGTAAATGATGTAGGGAGGGAGGAAGTGAAACCGCAGAAGCTGGATCCATACCTCAGGAGCCATTATTTGGGGTGAGGTCTAAGGGCATCACAGCCCGGGCCCTGGATGGTGGCTCAGGGCACGTCCAACTGTCCTCCCGGTGCTGACCTTCCTTCTCCTTGGACCCGCTGTCATCCTGGATCCTCTCCACCTCCTCCTCAAACAATTCTCAATGTTCCCAGGAAGAGGGTCACAGGAGGGGGTCTCAGGAGGGGCTTCCCGGATCCTGTGCCCCGAACGACAGTGTAACAGTAGCTACAAGGCATTCTATCATGAGGACTGGGACCATGGATCCCCTCCATCTCCTTGGGCATTAGCGTTGTTCCATTCCCTGCTCTTTCCACCACTGCTGTGATGAACACTCCTGAAAATACATGTGTGAAAAACCGAGCCAGAGTTTCCAGGGGTTAGTCCGAGGCCGAGCATGCCAGGTGATGGGTACACCTGTGGCCTGGGATGGGTGCTGCTCACTGTTCTTCCAGACGGGTCCCCATCACCTTTTCCTCCAGGGGACCTGCATTGGACCTCCGCTTCCTCACGTTCTCCCCAGACCAGACACCTGCCAGTCTGAGGGTGACCAGTGCTGCCTCCATAGGGTTTCCTTTGCTGGAATCCTTCCCCGGGAGCTCCACATCTGTGACACATATTCCCTGCGTGCCTATCCTCCCCCTTGGACTGGCATGTGTTTGTTCTCCATCCCTGTGGAACCCAGTGACTTAGAGCGTGGTTTGGACCAGAGTCAGGTGAAACCTTTCTCTGGCCTTGGGTTGTGAGCAATGCTTTTGTCCTTTGTGGTGTGCCTTCCAGCTTTCTGAGTTTCCCCGGTTTCTGTGTGGGCCACAGGAGGAACCAGCCCTGTCCTGTCTGGGGTCAGGCTGTGGTGTCCCAGGAGGAACAGGGGTCTCGGCCCCGAGATTGTGCCCATAACTCCTAAAGCGGCCTCTCTGATTACATCTGATCTGTAATCCATCAGGGATTTCAATATCGAATAAGGGAAATTTTATGACAAATAAACACAGACGAAAACAAGTCCACTTTGAAAATAGGTGGGCAGCCACAAAGGCACCTGTTGCGTGATTCCACTTACAGAAACATTCAGAACAGGTAAAGAAACACAGAGAGAAAGCAGCTTAGGGGTTTTGATGGTGTGGGCTGGGGGAGAAATGGGCAGGGAGGGCTTCTGGTTCGGGGACTCCTTTGCAGCATGAGATATTCCGCAGCAATGTTCTGTGGTGTGGTGGCACAGCGTTGGGAATGTACTTAATGCTCATGACGTGTTCAATTGAAAACAAGTAATTTTATTTAAAACAAATAATAAACCGTATACAGAACATAAAAAGATAAAATAACAGTTAATAGGTACCAGAGAGAAAGAACATAGGGGGAGGGGATGAAACAATCTGGCGGGGCGTCGGGGTCCAGCGATGGAACTAAGGGTAATTGTACAAGGAGCTCTTCCCGCAGGGCTGTGGGCTCTGGATGTGGCTCTGGGAGCCCTGCAGGAGCAGGAGCAGGAGTAGGGGCAGGGGTTAGGATAGGGGCAGGGCCAGGGGCAGGGCCAGGTGTAAGAGCAGGGCCAGGGCCAGGGGCAGGGGCA
>NW_025409958.1:0-9954 GCF_002201575.2 Neomonachus schauinslandi
TGTGCAAGAGGTCTAATTTATTATGCTATAATTAATTCTACATTCTTAAATAATCTATATGTATATGTATACAGGCAATATCATTTAGTTTTAAACTAAAAGTGAAAAGAAAATGCAATATTTAGCCATCTTTTACTTTTTTCTCTTTCTTGACTCCAAGTATTTTACTGCTGAATTCTTTTACATTTCCAAGGAAATGACTAATCCACTGACATGTTACCATGTTCCAAATCAGTAAATAAGATTAGGAACTTCCCAATTTGGATTACAAAATAGCTATTTCTTACTCCTAAATCTCATACACAGCACAAATTTGAAAATGTCATTCATAAACTTGGATTTTTGAAGCTAATAAACCTTCTATCAAAAGGAAAAACAATTAAAAATTAACATATATAATAGGAACATAAACGTGTTATACACTGTTGTCTCTACCCCACCCTGACCTTCCACTAATGAGAACATGGATTTTTTTTTTAACGACAAAATGAAGAATCTGCCTCAGACTTTACTAGGTGTGGGAGGAGCTGCTAGCCATGGCCCTGGAACGTGCACTGGCCATGGCCCTGGAGCGTGCACTGGCCTTGGCAGCAATAAGAGCCCTGGCTGCAGCTCTGGCTTGGGCTCGCTCTTCCTCATCCCTCAAAGCCTCTTCATAATAGAATGGGAAGGCAGTGGGGACGGTATCATGGATCTTGGCCAAAAACTCAAGAACTCTCATCTTGCTGGTCTCAGCATGGGCTCTGGGACCCCACAGGAACTCATAGCGTGGAGGATCACTGTTGACCACCTGCCTGTACTCCAGGTAATTTTCTTTCACCAAATCTCTGGTGATGAGCTTCCTGGGCTCTCCATAGATGAAGTGCTTCCTTCCAGGGTATAACCCCATCATATTCAGCACTTCCCAGACTTGCTCCTCAGTGGCACAGTTGCCCTTTGTGAAGATCACTCCCAGGATGGTCATCAGCAGACCAGTCTCAGGCACATTACTATCACTACTCAGCTTCCCATCATAGCTTGGTTCCAGTTTGTTGACTAGCACATAGATGTGCCTATTGGGATCCACTTCCTTTATGTCAAGGCCAAAGACCAGCTCCAAGTGCTCAGAGGCTTTCCTGAGGATCACGTGGAAGTAATTCCTGTAGATCTGAATTACATTTCTCAGCATACCTGCCTTGGTAATGGGCTCTTTCGTTTGATATTTGTACAGCAGGTAGTACACCAATATAAACACCTTCTCCCCTAGAGGGCTTCTATTGAAGGGCTCAGTGGCTGTTGGGTTCTGGGAGGATCTTGGCATTTCCTGTACTTCATTGGTGCCTTCATTTGATCTCATGTATGACACGGCTGCCATACTGGTGGTGAATGTGGCTGTCCAAGGACCCTGGGGATTGCAAATGATTCAGCAGGTGAGCCCTAAGGAAATGTCCTCAAAATGAGGGGAGGAAGAGGAGTGCAATTGAGCAGTGGTTTGAATACTTACCAGATCCTGTGACCCTTCTCTGGCCTGGCGACGTTTCTCACGGGCCCGGAGCTTACTCTTCTGACCCCGAGGCATGATGACTCTGTTCAGGTGCGGCAGAGATGTGGACAGGTGAACGAGTGACCTGGAGGAAAGAGGATAAGATGGTGTGTGCCCCTTCATAGGGGGATGCCGCCTTGGCTTTATTGATGGCTATCTCTGTAGGTTTTCTTGTGTGCACTGCTCAAGGAATCCACAATGTTCATGCTCTCTTCTCAGCCTGTGAAAGTAACGAGTTCACCTTAAACTGCTACCTGCCAGATCTGCCTGGGACTTTCTGGGGTGACAGCAAGGCCTAGAATATCCAGGCTCTATGGTGCCCCTCTGGGGTGAGTGTGTTTCTCTCACTTCACTTTCAGGGCTATCATCTTGGCTTCTGGCAGCTTCCGGGATCCCTTTACTGTTTTCATGCTGACCTCATTTCAGTATTTCATCTCCCTTTGATTCCAGAGGAGAAATTGAGGGAGACCTCAACTGACCATATCTTCCCAAGGATGACAATAAGGGAAGAGCTCAGAAGGACTCTCCCCATCCTGGGGTAATTAGGTCCTTACTCCTCACTCAGGGTCCTCACCTCGTCTTCTGGTAGGGCTTGGTACTCTTCCCTCTCCTGGTGTGAGACTTATCTTTTTAAGACAAGGCCCTTATATTTTAAAAAATTACTGAGGAGGTCATTAGGGAGCCCTTACCCTGATATATCTGTCTGATACCCTGAGGGCTTACAGCATGGTTAGTACTCTATGCAGGCCTGCTTTGATATGAAGTCAGTGGTTTTCTCAGAACTTAGTCAAGGTCTTTCTCATTACTCTTGTTAGAACCTGTAACTCCTCTATCTGCTGGTCTAAGGCTGATGCTCCAGCCCAATGCCCTCACCTCTCTACGTTCTCACAAGGAGAATTCAATGGATGCTTCATCTGGCAATTCCTGCCCAGGACCTGTCAGAAATCTGTGGGACCCCTTACCTTTTGCGGTAGGGGGTCCTCTCAAACTTCACTCACGTTTTTTACACCACCTCCTGGCAGGACCTAGAAGTAGTTCTTCTGATAACCTAAAGCAGCCCCTCTTACATGAAGCCATTCACTTTTTTGAAATGCCAGATTTTGGAATTCAGGATGTTTTGCATCCAACCACTTTCACCTTGGCCCTCCCTGGGCTGAAAGCAGTGTCAGAACTCTGTGAAAACCCATCTTTTGGGGGTGGGAGGTCACTCGGACCTCACTCAGAGTCCTCA
Organism: Neomonachus schauinslandi; assembly: GCF_002201575.2. NCBI lineage: Eukaryota > Metazoa > Chordata > Mammalia > Carnivora > Phocidae > Neomonachus > Neomonachus schauinslandi. The sequence goes on from NW_025409958.1 coordinate 2,754, forward strand.
CCTTTACTTATGTTAGGACCTCGGACTTTTCTACCCATTGACCTGAGGCCAGAAACCTTGGCCCAGTGCCATCTCCTTTTTAAATCTACAAAGGAAGAATTTAGAAGGTACTATATCAGGTGTTCTTTGCCCCAGGCCCACTGTTGCTGATGGCAGGGCCCGATTCTGTGCAGCCCAATCTCACTAGATACTGGGTATCCTCATACCTCACAAAGGTCCTTATCTTTCCTCCTGACAGAGTCTGGGTCTTCTCCCTCTAACTTACACTGTCCCCTAAGCACCAATTCTTTCACTTCCCTGAGACACGAGAGGCAGAATTCTGGGTGTATTATATCCAGGCACTCCCGTCAGGGGTCTCCCAGGCCTCACAGCAGGGGCCCGGGTTTTGATTAGCCTTTCTCATCTCGCGGATGGTTCCCTCAGACCTTAGGGTCCTCAACTTAACTGCTGGAAGGGCCAATGCCAACCCTTGGTCTGATACCATCTACTCTCTGTCCACAAAGGGGGAATTCAAAGGACACTACATCAGGTAATCCTTGTCCAGGGCCTACCAGGATTCTGTCAGCCCCCCTCTCTTCTGGTGTGTGTGTGCCCGGGCCCGTGCCTGGGCGTGCATGTTCCCCGGGCACAGCGTGAGGGATGGGGGGGTGTACCCTCAAGTCTCATTCAGGGTCTTTACCCTAACTCCAGACGGGGCCTGTAACTCTTCCCGAGAGTTCTGCTCGCCTGACGCCACCAGCCGGTTCAATACTTTCACTTCTCTGAGAAGTCAGAGACGGAAGTTGGGGGATCTACTTCCGGTCATTCCCATATGGTGCTGAGGGCAGGGGTGTGGCTCTTGGAGGTGAGGGGTGGAGTCTGTTTTGTGGGGGTGGAGGACCTGGCAAAACTCACATAGAGGTCTTTCATTGACTCCTGGAAGGTCTGGGACTCGAACATCTCCTGATTTGAGTCAGCCAGCCTTAAGCCAAGACTTTGTCCTCAGGCATCCCACCTTCCAACCCTCCATTCCCGGTTGCCAGAGGGTGAAGTGAAGGAGTGCCTGGACCTGTCAGTCAGTCATGGGCTTAGAAGTGATGATAGGAGGGACAGGTCTGTGTAGGTCCATTCTGTTATGGGTGGAGTGGTTCCCAAAGAACTCCCTCAGAGTCTTCACTTTTAGTTCTTAGGGTCTGGGACCCTTCCCTGTATTGGCCTGAAGATGATGATATAAAATTTTCTGTAGATTGTGATAATTTTGGGATGGTTATTCCAGAATCCTGTTTTTAATCTTTTTTATTAAATATTTTTAAAATTTCAGTTCAATCGAATTGGGGTTATAGCGATAATGGAGTTTTGGACTTCACATATACCCATCATTCCCAGCTTAACAAGGAAGTGTACCATCTCCATGAGTAGCTTTCTGTCCACCCTGTAAACGTTTGCATTGTGGGCCCACCCCCCACCTCCAGTCAGTATCTGGTAGCAACATAGACCACCAAACACAGCCAGAGTACATCTGCCCTCTGGTGTGCAAAGAAGTCAGGAACCATGGGAGGTAATCAGAGCTGGGGATAACACCTGGGTTGTTTTTCAAGGCATGTCTACACTCAGCCCTTTATTCCCAGGGCCACTGGGGTAATTAGCCTCAATGAACTCCCCCTCTAGTTTTCCCTCCTTGCCGCTGCACACCCCCTTCCAGCACTCATTGGTAATACTTGCCCTATTTTAAACATTCTGATTCACTAACCAAGCCCACCTGCTTGCATAGCTTCAATCTCAGTGGCAGGAGGGCCACATACATAGGGGAACAAATAGCCTTCATCAGGCATCAAGATCACTCATAACTTTGGTCACTGGCAAGGATGCATGGAACGATTAGAGTAGTGAAGAGCTGTAGCTCTTCCAGATTCCATCAGTAACATTACTTGGTGGGTGACACAGGGGAGCCAGCTCTACTCTGTCTGACAGTGGTCAGGGGGCATTTTTGGCGGAGGTGGGGGGTGGGGGCGGGTATTGGGCATGCCTCTGGTCCTTTTATCCAGTACATCTACCCATTTATATCACTCTACAACTTTGGGCTGGCAGTGATGATTCAGAGATTCCCTGACCTATTCATGTAAGTTGTCTGGTACCCTCCACCAGATTCTCCATGTTCTCTCCTTCTGGCATCTTTTCTATGCTTTGCTGAAGCCTGCATTCAGATTCCTGACTGCCAGCTGCCCTGGGTTCTCTGGTCTTATTTTAGTATGTGATCTCTCTCATGGATTCTGGAAATTGCTCTACTTCCTCCACCCCTGGTCCTCCTGATGTTTCTCACTCATTGATGCTTTCCTGTCCAGGCCCATTTCCTGGCACCTGGTCATTCTGATAAATCCTAGCTTCTCAAAGTAAAGGGGAAAGTCTTATGGACATAGAATTTTAAACTATGCACCCAAAGGAATCCTAGTACCTAAGATATCACTGCAGAAATCTTGCTTTATATGGGTGAATGATGAAATTAATTTTCTGCTTAATCTGTTTAGAAAATAGGGAAATACAAGTTAAACTAGCAAAGGGATAATATATTTTCGATCAAAAGTTTGCCCAAAATTTAAAATTGATAAAATAAAATGCCATTGAGAGCTTAATTTATTCATATATATAAATATATGAAAAGATAATTTGGTATAACATTATTAGAATAGAATATCATCAATTTTAATAAAAATTCACTGTCATCAGATTCTTTCCACTTTAATTGCATTTTTCTACATCTCTCCATAATAAAACATCCACATTTGCCCAAAAAATGATGTTCAGTAATGTTGATATCAGTTCTCTTAATCATAGCAAGATGTGAGAAACAACTTGTGTGTCCATCAAGAGGAGAATGTTTAAAATAATTATGGCACAGGGCGCCTGGGTGGCTCAGTTGGTTAAGCGACTACCTTCGGCTCAGGTCATGATCCTGGAGTCCCGGGATCGAGTCCCACATCGGGCTCCCTGCTCAGCAGGGAGTCTGCTCCTCCCTCTGACCCTCCCTTCTCTCATGCTCTCTGTCTCTCATTCTCTCTCTCGCAAATAAATAAAATCTTAAAAAAAAAATTAAAAAAATAAAATAAAATAATTATGGCACATATGCACTTTAGAATTCTAGAATTAACAGAGTGAGGTGGATCTATTTGTGCTCTCTTGGAAAAATCCTGCATTTATTTTATTCAGGGACAAGGGCAAGAGGCAAAATGATATGTATACTGTTACACATGTATTTTTAAAACTCACTGTATTTTTCTAACACATGTATGTAAGAATAGGCCTAGAATCAGTCTTAAAATACTACATGCAAGATTTTTTAATGCAGTTACCTCTAGGAAGGGATAAAATTTGAAGGAACATAGTAAGGAAAAAGAATTATAATCTATCCCTATTGTTAGAATTTTTTGGCAACAAGAATATATGCCCTATTTCCTTTGTAATTAAAATATTTAAATAAGAGAACAGAAATAGTATCTGTGTAGTTTTCAGAAAAAGTATATGAGATGTAATGGGAAAAATCTGATTGTGAATGACTTAACATAACAAAATTTTATTTCTTATGTACATAAAATCTGATGGGCATTGGCAGGGTGTCTTCATTGTCAGGTGACCCTGGGATCCAGGGTGCTTCCATCATGAGCTTCCACATCTCAATACAGGCTTGGCATGTTTGCGGCTCAATGAAACAAAAAGCATGGAGGTGGCGCACTAGTTCTCAAATACCTTTGTCTGGAGGTGAGAGGCATGCTTCTGCTCATACTTCAGTGTCAAGGATAGTTACATGACCCTTTGTAACCACTGGCAGGTAGCCTCCGTATGAGACAAGGATAGAGAGCAATACATGAAGTGTCTTGAGCATCTGTGGACCTTCCCATTAACAGTTACATAATAGGTACTCAGAAAAGAACAACTAATATAATTTATGACATTAGCCCTCTTTGTTCCTGGAGGATTTTCCAAGATCAAATTTCCTTGCAATTCAACAACTTTTTCTAGTGCCCCTATGTGACTAGTGTTTTCAAATACAGGATCACACCAGTTTTCTAAAGGCCATTGAAAATCTCAGCAGAGAGGTGTCACCCTTTTTCACTCTATAGCACCTTTCTGCACTGACCTTTCCAATAACCTCTATAATCTCAATACACTGAGAATTTTCTCCTTCCTTTTGCTGCATGAAAAAACCTATAACTTGTGAGTCTCTGCTATCCACCACCTGAAGAACATGTCTGAACACTTGTTCAGGTATCTTTAAGCACACTGAAAAACTAAGATTTTCCTCTGGTGCAGATATAGACAAGAGTCAGATGTATGCTGGCTAATTTTTTTCTTTTCTTATCAAAGCTGGCATGTCTGCCAGGGAGACATTTTCTGCCTTGGTGGTGAACTGAATAATTGTTCCACAAAGATACCCATACCCTTATCTCTAAAACTTGTCAATATGTTATGTTACATGACCAAAGGCACTTTGCATATGTAATTAAAATTTTGAAATGGACCTTAAAATAGGGAGATTATACTGTATTATCTGAGTGGGCCCAGTCTAATGACGTGAGCACTTCTAAGCAGAGGACTTTGTTTGGCTGGAGGCAGAAGAGAGATGCAGCAGAGTGGGGGTAGGAGAGTTTCCACACAAGACAGAGTCAACGTGCTGTTTCTGAAGTAGGGGCCCATATGCAAAAATTGGAGAGAGACCTTGAGGAGCTATGGCAGCTCCAGCTAACAGTCAGCAAGGAAACAGGGCCTCAGTCTTATAATCACAAAGCACTGAATTCCTCATAGAAATGGATTCTGAGAGCAACGTGTGTATGTGTGGAATGAAATTCTTCTCAGTATCTCTCAATAAGAACCCAGACTGACAGCTTGATTTGGGCTTTGTGTAACCCTGAACAAAGAAATCTGCACAGCCAACCCAAATATATTACCTACACAAATGTGAGATAATAAATTTGTGTTGTTGTAAAGTACCTTGATTTATGGCAATCTGTTTGTCAGCAGTAGAAAGTATCTACATCCTCCTAGAAGGACACCCAAGATTTTAGGAATCCAGCCTCTGCCAATGGTTGCTATTTTAAGGTCCATTTCAAAATTTTAATTACATATGCAAAGTGCCTTTGGTCATGTAACATAACATATTGACAAGTTTTAGAGATAAGGGTATGGGTATCTTTGTGGAACAATTATTCAGTTCACCACCAAGGCAGAAATCCTTAGGAATCCAGAAATCCTTTAGGAATCCAGCCTCTGCTATATAGTGATTTCTTCCAGCACTCCTCATCTACCACTCAGGAGGAAGGTTTTGGTTCTTGACCACTTAGTTAAGCTCACTTATCTGTGTATGGGTTCAGTGGCCAGTCTCAAATAATTGATCGGATTAAATTCCTCTTTCTTAAGAATTTCATCTGCTTTCTAAAACTTCTTCCCTAACTTCAGGGTTATCTTACAAGAATCAATACATCCTGTGCCAAATCAGACTGCTCACAACCTGAGTTGGAAAAAACTTTGAGTGAGAGAGAAGCACCCAGAGCAGATGAGTAGTCTGAACTTTACTGCCAAAGTAAACAGCCACGTGGATGGGACCGTTCTTATTTCATAGGGGTTCCATGGTCAGGGATGGGACAGACAGCGGACATCTTCAAGGGTTTGGAATGCTCTAAGTTAGGGGAAAGGCAGGCAATTCTGGGCTTTCTGTTTCATTGGGAACAGAGTGCAGCCTGATGAAAGGAAGCTGGACAGCTGGTCAGGATCCAGATTTTGACATGAGGGCACACTAGGAAGACCCAGGGCAAGAGTGATGTAATTCAGGAAGTTCTGGAACTGGTCCCAAGTGCTGGGACCTGGGTGGAGTCAGCTCTCAAGGAACTCTGGGGATAGAAGTAGGAGCCTAGGTAAATTAAGCCCACAGACTATCCTGAAATTGTTTTTAATTCTCATTTTCTTTTTTATTTATCACACCTGGGCTTAATATATTGGCAAGAGGGTCCTTCGTCTTTCCTGAGAGACATTGTGGAGTAGAGAGTAGAAATGAATTAAGAGACAAAACATTTGCTTTATTCGGGCCCCTAGGTGGCTCAGTTGGTTGAGCGACTGCCTTCAGCTCGGGTCATGATCCTAAAGTCTCGGGATCAAGTCCCACATCGGGCTCCCTGCTTGGCAGGGAGTCTGCTTCTCCCTCTGACCCTCCCGCTTCGCATGTACTCTCTCTCTCAAGTAAATAAATAAAATCTTTAAAACAACAACAAAAACATTTGCTTAATTCAAGAAGACATGAAAGAGTGAGGGACCCTAAATAAATTCAGACCATAAGTCCAGTCCCACTTCTGACATTTATGAGCCAGGTAAAGTCAGGAAACTTTCAAAGCTCTATAAGGCTTTTCTATGAAATGAGCTAGAGAAGCCCTGCTGTGTAGGACTCCTGGCATGTATATAATGTATGAAAGCACTTGGCATAGTGTCTGGCATGTATTGAGCCTTTAATAATTTTCAGTTATTACTATTACTGTTTTGACCTCAGACTCTACTAAAATCTGCTCTGTGATTTTTTTTTATCCAAGAGGTATCAGTGAATATGCAGCACTATGAGACAGCACAACAGATCAGCCAACATGATGCATAGCAAATAAAGCTAAATTACTTACTCTGCAAGTTTTTAGCATATGTTACTTATTGCATGTTGAGGGAGTCTTCCCCAGTTAGGTGGAACTTAAGGGTCCTTTGTGTCAAGAACGACCTCCCTCCAACTGTCCTTCCATCCAAACCACCTCTATTTTCCTTTATTTCAGTTCCATTAAAAATCTAGCCCTCACTTGGGAGTTTGCCAAATTACACACAACTTAATAAAATGAACTTTAATGTAGTGGGCTGTCTCTTCCAGGCCAGAGCAAAGATTGCTAGCACAGTGACTTCTGAGCATACCCATGTTGTGTATCACTCTTAGTTCTCAGAAACTCCCTGGGGATGGTGTGCATAAAACAGTTTGTGTGCTGTGCTCAACTGCACTGGGAAAAGAACAGTGGGAAAGGATGCAGGACACCTTCCATTCTTGTTCCAGGTGGAGATTTCTCTCTGGTTAATTCATGATCTGAAAGTAATTGCTAGAAACAGTTTTCCATTCCAGGCTTTAGCCTCTTAACTCTGGACACAGCTTCTGAGGGTCTGGCCCCCGCACACGACTCCCACAGCCTCATCTGATCCACCACCCAGCTTC